>NW_026623950.1:125873-139859 GCF_030028575.1 Malurus melanocephalus
CCCGTGAGGAAGGGTGCATTCCCATGCCAGCCGGCTGCCCGCACAGCCGGGATGCGGGCCGGTCCTGGCTGAGCCCGGCTGTGCCCTGTGCAGCACAGCGAGTGCCACCGGTCACTGAAGGGCCGGCAAGGACAGCGGACCTCACCCGCTCAACCTCGTCCTTTCACGTGATCCTGACAGCATTTCGGCTTTCTCCCCTTATCGCCCATCTCCAGCTCGACCCTGCTATCCCCGCCAAGGCGTGAGCGGCGCGGCACCGCTCCCCTGATTGCCCCGATTTCCCAGGACAAGCCCGCAGCGCTGCCCGAGCGCTCCGTGCCGAGGGACGGCCCAGGCGTGTGGCCGCCCGGAGTGACAGGGCGCGATGCCAGCTGCGGGCACTGCCCGGGGCACAGCGGGGCCGGGGCACAGCGGGGCCGGGCCGGGGCACAGCGGGGCCGGGGCACAGCGGGGCCGGGCCGGGGTCGGGCGGTACCTGCTCGGTGGCGGTGGGGCAGAGCGCGATGAGCGGCAGCGCCGTCAGGCAGTTGAGCAGGAGGCCGCCCATGGTGATGGCGTTGGGCGCCAGCCACCGCGGGACCCGCTCCACCAGCCAGCCCCAGAAGGGCTGCAGCCACGGCTCCAGCAGCGAGCTCCCGGCCGCGCTGTAGCGGTGCTGCTCCAGGCGCTTCAGCTGCGCCGGGCTGAGGGGCGCGGGCAGAGCCCAGGGCACGGCCATGCCCGCACCGCCGCCGCGGAGCGCACCGGGGTGAAGGAGCCGCCGCCGCTCGGGGCGGGGCTGAGCCGAGCCGGGGCAGCGGCGGAAGAGGCCGAGCCCAGGGGCGGCTTGGCCGGAGGAGAACGGCCGCCCCCGCCCCCGCCTCGGCCAACGCCAGCCGAACGCTCCCAGCCCCGGGCCGGCTTTGGCTCCTGGGGCCCGAACGCTCGGGCTCCCTCCCGCCTGGGTGCCCGCGATGAGCACCGCTCCGCCGGCCTTGGCTCGCCCTGTGGGGCCGGGATCCCGGGGAAGCGCTCGGTGCTGGCGGGGGAGCCCCTCAGGGCCGGGCCGGGATCCCGGGGAAGCGCTCAGTGTGGCGGGGGAGCCCCTCAGAGCCGGGCCGGGATCCCGGGGAAGCGCTCGGTGCTGGCGGGGGAGCCCCTCAGGGCCGGGCCGGGATCCCCGGGAAGCGCTCGGTGCTGGCGGGGGAGCCCCTCAGGGCCGGGCCGGACCCGCCGCGGGCCGCGGGCGCTCAGGGCCGGTGCCGGTGCCGCTCCCCGGGCGATGCGCGTGTGCCTCCGCTCTCMTCATCCCGCTCGCACCTGCCGGTTCCCTTGTTGGCCTTGTTTCCCTTGCACACGTTTTATCCCGCCACAGCGGGGTGCACGCAGCAGTGRCCGGCAGGGATTTTCGCTGGAGCAAGGCAGGGATTGAGCAGCAGGTGACCTCAGGGCAGCCGTGGCTGTAGGGGGTGACCCCGCTGGATCAGCCAAGGATCCTTCCACCCATTGCCTGAGGAGCTCTCGTCATGTTTTATGGAGCACCTGGACATGGTGTTCATGTTACACAGGACTTACTTCACCTCCTTGGCTTCCTTAGAGGGGGCGYTTCCAAAAAATGCACCTGGTCAGGAACTGTGGCGCATCAAATTATTTGAATTGGTCATGTGAAGGATTTTAGATGTATCCCTGAATGGTCCAGGAAGGTGTGGGGTTTCTGAGTGAGGGCAAGGAAAAGGTGAGCCATGTGTAGCTGAAGTAGAAAGTGTAAAATACAACCTGCAGTGCTATTATAAACCCAAATGGCATCTTCTTAGGGTCAGGAATTCTTTTTWAAGTTATTCCATTGTGAGCCAGAGGGTGCAGCTTTCTGTCCAGACACTACAATTTCCTGGACAGAGCTGCTTCCTGTTATCCAAAGTGAACTGCTTCACTTCCACTGATAACCTTAATACGTGTTTGAGTTGGTTTCTCTACTGCAAGAGTCAGGAATGTGTTAAATGGTGATTTCCAAATCCMACGATTTCCTCTGTGCACTCCTAGTGCTATATCGTTCATCAGCTGATTTAATTTACAGATCACTAACAGCARTATGATACAGCAATTGTCATTAGATGCCAAATCAGAGGGGACAGGAACTGCTAGCAAAAGAGAAGGTAACATAAAATAAAGAAAGGTTCAGYAACAGCCAACTAGAGGATGGCAAAAGGGAAATGTGACAAGAATCACAACCAGCCAGATCCCCAGTCCAGTGGAATCACTACATTTGGAAGAAGGTAAAACTCTGTTTCATTTAATATCCTGTGCATTGCTGTGGTCAATGAACATAATAGCACTGGTATTTATGGAGAGATTGCTCAAGCTCTYTGGATACCTGGAGGAAAAGATGAGAAACTAGGAAAAAAGTGCAGGGAAAGTAAGTGACATAAAAAGCAAGGGGCACATTAGAGGAAGAAACAGATTCCCTACTGAATTTATCACTTGGGGATAAATCACTTGGGGGCTTGGGAAGGGYTTGTTTTAATTTAAAAAGTGTTCAGTTACAAAGCACAGAACAGGAGAACACAGAATTTAAAGTCCAGCGTGTTCAGTCTCCCAGTGCTCCGTCAGTACTCRGGATACAGTTTTGCTTCCAAAGCAGCAGCTTTACTTGTCAGTCAGGAAAGCAGGACATGAAAGTCAAGTGACAGTAAGTACACTGTGCTTAAAATAGAATGCCTTTTGCTCCAGAATCTCAAAATGCAACAAAAGRCTTTCATAAAGTAAGGGTCCCTTCACAATGTTCTGCAAAAGGTAGCAATATTGCCCTTTTTTTTTTTTTTTTCCCTAAAAGGAAGTTCAGGAAGCTTGAAATATTTCTTATAAAAAGAATATTTTTTAAAATTCTGGGTCTACATAAGGACCCCTTTTAAAACAGTATATCCTGATTTAAATAGTCTTTAAAAGATTGCATGTCTCTTTTTTCCTTCTCCCCTTTCTGTGTTTGGGAGATTGTTTTCAATAAGAGGAAAGTGTGCTGGCAGTAGTATGCTCTTTCAATTCAAATGGGTAACTACAGAGCCTGTGTCAACCTCCACATGCACCAATTTGAGAATGGATCTGAATTTCTACAGCTRTAGCATTTACATGCCAAATATCCTTCCAGGAGCAAAGAGAGCAAGCCAAGAGAAAACCAAATATTTTCCACTGGCTTCATTAAAAACATGAAACATACACCCTTTTAAAAATTAATTTTGATTCATCTTTTTTGTGTCTATCTATGTGTGTTTACGTGTTTGGGTCTTTCTTAGTCCGAGCAGTGATGTTCTTTGGCTAATGTAAGTCAAACTGAACATCAGGACAGAGCTGTCAAGAATACTGACTAGGATATAGGAAAGTGTTCAGGAAAGAAAAATGTTATTAAAGGTTCTATTAATTATAACCTCAGCAMGTATTAGTTGATGGAGACTGTACATAGCAAAAAAGATAATGRATAATGCACATATGTGAAGATTGGTTTCACATGTTAAGAGCCATCRGGCAGCACAACCATGAGGTGCTACTGGTTTCACTGTTTCACAAGCTTTTATGTTTTGYTGTTACTTTATCTCATATGAGCGGGTTGTATTTGCTGTCCTCTGTTGCTCCAGGGTCTCTCTCTCTCTCCAGTTCACTAATTACCTGGAAATTCCTGTGACTTTGGAGAAATTTCTTCTTTGGAGCATTGTGCCACTCGTTTTACAGCATGATATTCTGCTGCTTCTGTTCCCTTTAAGTTGCTTTTCCTGTAGCTGCTGTCTTTGTTACGTCATTATTTTCCTAAGCTGGCATTAGCTGCAGATTTCATCAGCATTTTCCTAACTCTCTGGGTTTGGTCACTATTTCATCTATCAAATATCATCTCTGGAGAATCCCATTAGGCAAATTGTCATAAATCACAATTTTACCTTCTATTATTCTCTGGATAAGGTTCTGCAGCCTGTTTTAGATCKAATAGAAATCCCTTTCCCGTCCCATCCCCTCCAATCATTTCTCTCCAAGTGGGTCYGTTTTTAATCCAGAGTGCAATAATAATTTGTAGCCCATTAATGCCCACTCATCTCAGTTCCACCCACGGGCTGATGCCCTGTGCTTCCTGCTGGCCTGGAGCATCCCCAGCCCCAGGGGTGGCCAGTGGCAAATGCTGGGCAGCCCCWCTGGGGAGGGATTAGGGGCAGCTGAGCACAACGCTGACCGTTCACACAGGGAAAAGGAGCTTAGCTCAGCTTGTGCTTTAACACTGCGGGCATCTGCTAGAAATTAGAGTGGCTAATTCCATCAGCCTAGAGCTGAGCYTTGTGCTGCCTTCCAGGTTATTATGTGTGGTATATTAAGGCTGAGGAGGCAGGTAGACRGAAGCTTGAAGCTGTAAACATTATTCATAGAAAGTACCTCATTTTTGGGCTTACTGACAAACACAAACRCGCAATAACTGCAGCTTTTGGTGCTGGCTATAACAGACTGATACTATTTTAAATGAGGGTCATGTGCTTCAATGCTTAACCCTCTGTGGCATTTAATAAACCCACCCTCTCCTCCTTCTGCAGCTTTCTGTGCCTCAAAATAGATGGAGTCCCAGTTCACTGGTGAGATACAGAATAAACAGAAATCATTAATCCTGTATGAAATTCTCTTCCTAGCGCATGTGTTGCTTTCTTTCATGTGTGGGTGTGAATGGAAGTRTAGAAGAGGATTGATTTTGGCAGGAGAAGGGTGAAATGCAGGTGAGGTGTGAGGGGATGTCCAGGATCACTGGGAATGCAGAATTGCTTCCCTGCACAGATAGCAATACAAAGAAACCACAAAGATWAAACATAAGGGAGAAAATAAAAAGAATCTATCTATCCATGAAAGAAAAAGAATCTACCTGTCTCTCAGAGTGAGTCAGATTCACAGAACAATGTGAGAAAATGCATTCAGAACCCCAAAGCAAAAGAAGTGGTGATTCAAAAACACCAGTTCAGTCGTGGCAGTTCAGAGTAACATATTCTTCTATTATTGCACAATTACCGACTGCTGAGTGTTTGAAAATGCACCGACATCAAGTAAACATCTTGTAATGTACTACTGGTCTAAGCAGGACTTTATCTTTAAAACCCCTAATTGGAGATCAGTCATTAGCCAGTGAGCACATAACCTGTGCTGTTTGTACAGCCAGAGTGAGAGCTGGTCAATAAATGGCAGGGCAATAGGGAACTGAAAACCTGGCCAAAATATGTGTGACCTTGTGTGTCACATGCTTCAGGGATGGCTGGAGACTGAGGGATGATCACCCCCTCGCCTAAAATCCTTGTAGATTCATGAAGCTGGAGTTGGAGAAGAAATGTAGCAATTTTACCTTCTCTCAGGCACTTCTGCCACTCCCCAGTGCTGTGTCTGAGTCCTTTTTTCTGATGTGATTCCTACGAGTGCTCCCTGAGTTACTGGGGAAAGAGGGGATGGACCCAGAATTCTAAAAGCCATCGTGATAGGCATTTATAACATTTAAAATAGTGAAAACATATAGACAAAAGATTGTCCGTGTCTGTATCATTTAACTCCACAAGACATTYTGTGTTGTGTATCTTAAAAAGTGTAAACCCACTGGGTTAGGTAACTGCTGATATTTTTTTTTCCACTCAATGTGATGATAATACAATAAAGTTCCTGCTTTATTGTATGTGGAAATAAAATAAGAGATGTGGTAAAATGAAACAGAAAAAAAATAGTAAACAAGAACATAATAGATCTTAAACACTTCATATTTATTGTACATTAAATAAAACTATTTCAGTTAAGTTGAGAGACAGATGGGTCAAATTTAGGAAATCAAAACTTCTATAGGAAGGTATGTCCAGCTTATCTGATCATTAATTACATATGCATGAGTTACATGATAGTAAAACCATATTCTGTTAAACATTCTCAGGTGAATAAGATACGTTATCAGAGGTATGTATTCCAAGGGTCTTATTGCACAGCTACTGTACTTCCAGTCTGAGAAAGATATGCTTTGTACCATCGAGAACAGACTCTGCCTCCTTGTGCTTATTACACAGCTTCCCCTCTTTCCTCATTAAAAAACAGAACACGGTATCAGAAAATAAAGCTGAACATTACAAAACGTGTGTTTGTCTTCAGTTCATTTCATTTCAACCTCAAAGCAATCCATGCGTATTCTTTCTTTTCAGTAAGAGCAGGTAGGGAAAACAAAAGGACAATTAAAGGGGGGGGRAAAAAGGGAAAMAAGTGATAAAATCCCCCACGGCACGTGTTTTTCTGTCATTGCAAGAACTAAAATGCTGTTATTCTGCTAGCAGCTTCCCGTGCAGTGGGAGGGAGCACTGTGGACGGACTCTCACTTCCCTTCAGTTTTGTCTGCCTGCACTTCTCGCATGTACGAGTCAATGATATGCGGAGGCACTCCATCCATTAATAGTCTGAAGAACGAAAGCCCACCTGCAAGCAAGGAAAAAAAGGCAATTTTCATGTTCAAGGTCCCTGGAGAAACAGCTTTGTACCTTTATTTTCTGGCACGAGTGACAAGTTTTAGTCAGTCCTTATTACATTCTTTGAGATGTGGTAAAATTCAGCCCTGCTCAAAAGTCCAGCATGACAATTAACCATTATTTAATGGGTACTGTAGAGSTCTTTGCTGTCCTTTTGTGCAGGCTGAATTTCATTTCTAGGCTATCATACATTCAGTCACCTCACCRCATGCAATAGTTTATGAGAAGCTTCACTTCAAATAGCTCTCCTGGCTTTCCATCAGGCTGGGTGGAGTATGATCAGAGATGGAAGTCAGTGCGGGGGGARCAATGTAGAAAACACCTGACCAGGAGGACTTGTGGAGAACATGCAGAGATATTCTATTTATTCTAGTTTTGGGTCTTAAAATGGTTTCTAGGTATTTAGCAAAATATTTACCATGTTGCTCAAAAATACCAAGTGGGATGACAAATGTGGAAGAATCACATGAACAAAAGCCAGGATTTTAGATATAGGTACCCATAATCTCCAGAGAGAGAAAGATGATGAATTGCCTTCAAACTGGGGAAGTTTGAAGAATTATTTTGGATTTGCTTTTAAATTCACTTTAGAATTTCAATTTTTGTTGGGGTTGTTCAGCCTGGAGAAGGGAGGGCTCTGGGGAGACCTCAGAGCACCTTCCAGTGCCTAAAGGGAACTSCCAAGAAAGCTGCAGAGGGACTTTTTACAGGGATTGAAGTGATAGGAGAAGGGGTGATGGCTTCAAACTGCAAAAGGGCTTAGAACAGATACAAAGAGGACATCCCTGACTGTGAGGATGATGAGGCACACGTTGCCCACAGAGGCTGTGGATGTCCCATGCCACTAAAATAAAACCCATGGAAATAAAACACACGAGTATTTCTCTTAATTTCATTGGGGAAAAAAGGATATTTGGAAGAATCAGTGGGCAAAAGATAAATATTTTGCTAAAAACGTTAGAATCTGCCCTTTCTCCAGACAGAAGGTATAATTTCTTTGCTTTAAGAAAGCTCATGTACCATTATCATTCCCCTCACAAATCTGCATGAATATTGTGTTCTGCACGTTGCAAAGCACCCACTGATAGCTGCACTTACCTTCTGAGCTTTTCCTGGAAGACACCAAAAGCTTTAAAGCAAAAGTACATTGCCAGGGTGAAGGTAACACTCTCTGCTTCAGCTAAATGCAGTTGAGCTGACACTTACACACAACATTTATGCTGAGTACAGATTTTTAAGAATTTATAACCTTTATTAACACGAGGATTATTCAATTAAAATGCTATTAGTTACTAGTGATTATGAGATCTCGCTGTCTCATTTAAAATAGTCATTGTGGCAGAACTGTTCTCTCCCAACCTTAGGTAGATGCACAATACAGACAGAAAAAAAAGGAAAAAAGCATGCTTTTTGGCATTCTTTCAGCTTTTTGGCATTCTTTCAGCTCACGGAGTGCAAATTGTGCTGTGAATCATTCAGTTTTAAACCAAGTTAACTCTGGAATAAACATTTTGTTTATGTAGAGGTATATTCCTATGAAAAAATAACTTGCTGTAAATACAAAATGCTCTTTTTATTACTTGTATTTTATTCGTGCTGATTAATCAYGCTAACTCATTAAATTCCTTTCAAACATACACTATTAGAAGATAATGGATGCGCTACTAAGAAAAATTACTGTAACGAGCAATTATTAAAATGGTTAAAATCTGAATTTACCAGCATTAAAACCATCATGCTGCTAACTTATAAAAGACATTTTCATTAAGTGACATAATGAAAATCATGCCATACTAGGCAGACATTGTATGACGTATAAACAGACATAAGCTTCATATGCAAGAACCATATGAAAGCTTACCTTAGATGACWATATACATTCAAAAATCCTTACTGTGTAACTAAGGGAGAGAGAGAAAGAGAAGTAACAATTTAATTGCAAACACAAGAGTGGAGAGAAAATGTTGAGKGAAATTATTATTACAATTATGTCAAGATGATAATTTAATCCTTAGTCATGTAAAATATGGAGGAAGAGAAGCACATGAAGAGTRAAAGGTAGGGATCCAGTTCCACTTCAAAATTATCATTAATATGTAAAAGCTAGATTAATAGGTACAAGTAACCATAAAAACCTCTAATTAGTCTAAAGTATAGATTGGAACCAAATTATGTTTATGATAAAAGTTTCCAAATGTAGCTTCAAAGAAGCTAACACATATATATATATAGTATTTTCCACCAGGGGAAAAAGAAAGGCACACACATAACACTGAAGCATACATRTATATATATATATATGTTGAAACTCTGTTAGGCAAAATTATCAAGTACTGACTAATTACGTATCTGTGCATTAAAGTATGTACTTTGTCAGATATCCACATTTACATTATTTAAAGCATGCTAATTACTCTGTAGGAGCCCTTGCTATGATTAAACATTTTGATTCTTTAAATAAACATCCATATATGTATACTTATCTCTGATCTTTAGATCTGATCTTTAAAACCGGTGGGTTCTGAGCACTAATTTGTAACCAAAGGCTGATCTGTTATAAAAAAATGCCTTTTCACTGCAGCAAATGACTTTATAATACTTCTGGTCTTTCACTAATTCTACAAACCAACTGAGAGCTATTTTTTTTTTGAAATGCATATTTTTTTCTCCTGGAAAGTTCTAAGTCTATGGTCAAACATATTCACAGTCATTAAATAAATTCTTTACATGTCACTCTATGAAATATGTCTGAAACCTTAGTAATTCTGATATTAAATCAGAAATATGAGATATTTCTATGAAATATGCCTAAAACCACAATAATTCTGATATTAAATACCCAGATGATTGGGTATTGCCTTGATTAATTTGGCCTTCTTTGCTCATGTGACATAGACAATGTATGCCATGAGACACTAGCCAGTTTAATCTAAAAACGCAAAGAAATCACACTTTGCATGCAGAAAATGCGTTTGCATGTGGAAAAAGAGGGTGGGAATGAAATGGAATGTCCAGAGGAGTGCGCGCGTTATAAACCTGATTATCCCCCGCCAAGCTGAGTGGTTCTCCCGGGTTAATTACTCCGTGATAGATCACTGCAGAATTAGAATATTTATAGTGGCATTTATTGGCATTTGAAATTCTTCCCCGTTGATCTTAACACCTTTTAAAAAAATAGTTCTTATACAGCAACTTTGCTATCACTAACCCACTGTAAGAGTGATCACCAACCTTGACTTCACTTCTAAAWGTTCTCCAAAGCTGTTTTTCCTGTGATAAAAGAAGCACAGCACCTTATCTAACTATTTTCATCGACCTCAGTGAAGCTGAGAAGGAATCAGTTCTTTACTGCTCCTAATGGGAGATTGAGAGCCAAATTTGGGGATCTACCTCAACAAACTCAAAAGATATAGGTGGTATTTTCTGTGGTGAGTATGAAACATGTAATGAGATTCTGCATATGTTGCCACCTTTCAAGATGACAAAGAGTTATCTATCACATGATTTTTTACACACTTAATTTACCAAACAAAAGCCACTCTATGTGCAATTGTACTGAGCAGGTCACGTAACTTCCATCTTTAAGTTCACTCAGCAAAACTTAAAACCAAAGAATCAAATATTGCCTGTCTGAAATAATATCAGTACATGTAAAACCTCTTCTGAGGATAGAATAAGTTGTTGCTATTTTAATTGTCGTGCTTATAAATATCACTAAAACTTTCACAGGAAACGAGCGTTGAATTTAGCAACAGCTAGGGGGGTAGTTTTACACCTAGAATAATGAAAGGAAATGGCTAAAAATGTAGAAAATTGTAGCTTACTGATAGTATTCATAGCCAGAGTATTCACCAACCAGTCAGATGTTCAAATATCATGCACACTCATTAATCCTAGGCTGCTCAGACATTTTGGGGGCTGAGTGTTTATATGCATGATAAATTTAAGTTCTCCAATATGTCAGAGAGAGATGGCTAGAAGTAATTCTAGCCAACACAAGGAAACACAGCTAAAATAAATTTTATTGCATGGCTCAGGGCTCTGTAGCATGACTTTCTAGTGAATCACACCTACTACCTGTAGTGGAAGCACCATAGCTTGTACCTTCACCAGAYAGGCAGCACTGCCTTGAACCTGTTCATATTATTCAGAAAACATTCAACTGTATCTCATCATCTCACAAATCCAGACCTTGGCAGTTACTTGCTGGAATAAAGTTTAAAGCTGTACATATGAACACACAAACACACACTGCAATTCATTTCCAGCGAGTCAGAAATCCACAGAAATCCTCTGCGTCAGCACGGTGAGCAGTCGTCTGGGGAGCCCTCCTAAATGAACAGTCTGGGAAACTTAAGAGTATGAAAAATCAACATTTAAGTCAATAGAAGAGAGAAATGAGATGCAATGATGTCTTTCTACTCTGGCTGTTTAATAATAATAATTTTCTGTATTTGSCTAGAGCAAAGCCTGAGCCTATCCTGTGTTCACTTGGCAATCTAAATTGGCTTTTCAGAAAAAATAGACAAAGCAACCCTCTCAGGTGTTGGTTCTAAAGAGATCTTCTGTTGTGCTGTGAAATAGAAAGTTTGCTTGTGATTAAAGAAAGCGATCTTACTTCCAGGATGAGGACATCACCTTTTAAAGAAAGTATCTTAAAAATGGAAAATAAAAACGAAGAAATATAATATGCATGTTTTCATTACATTAGCTAAGTTCAATTTAACGTATATCAAACATTAATTGAAATGTCTTCTTGATGGCAAATACGAGCTGTGGGACAAGSTACATCAGAAAATACAGATAATGGAAACTGAAATGCAAAATTAACACAATCTGTAAAAACTTTAAATGTTGTTTTATATAGAAAAGTGATGGAAGCAATATAACTAGGAACATATTGCTATTGCCTAAATTCCCTCAAAATTCCTTAGTCAGGCACTTTCTAKCAGCTGGTTTTAGGCAGCTTTCCTTACTTACAACCTCAGATTAATTTTTTAAGAAATACTTCRTCTATTCCGCAGTTGAAGCCAAGCCTTTGGTGGGTCCAGCTAAATGTGACCCAATCTTTTCCTAGGAAGTAATGGTCTGAAAAATATTCATTAGTAGTCCACCCCAAATCCTTTTGCCATTCACGATATCCCACTTAAGCCTAAACAACCTGAAATTCATAACATTTACCTATTAATGCCAACAAAACAGGAAGAAAACAACAATATTGTTTTGTCCTAACAGAGTTATCCATTTAATCCAGGAAAAGTTTTCAAAGTTGCTTGAACTCCTTTTTTCTTTTGCCTTGCATACTTCCATCTCCAGTGCAGTTGGTGCTGAGGAAAACAGGGTATTTGAAATTTCTGAAGCCCTTACCTCTCACTTCCAGTTTGCAGTCCACTTCTGCCTCTCCCAGCTCGTTGACCGCTCTGCAGGTGTAGGTGCCTCCGTCGTAGGGGCTGGGCTTGCGGATCTCCAGGGTGCACACGCCTTGGTTGCTGAACATTCGGTACCTCGGGTCGTTCATGATGAGGACTTTGTTTTTCATCCAGGTTATTTTGGGCTGTGGTAAAAAAAAAAAACAAAAAACAAACAAACACGAAAAGAAAAACACCAAAAGAAAGCCCAAATGCACAAAGCTGTGAACTGAAAATATTTTATCTCTTTTTTTTTTTTTTTTTTTTTTTATGGTGTATAGTTAAAGCTGAGTAATCCAAAAATTGTAAAAAGTAGTGGTGATAGAAAGGAAATGAAATCTTAACTCAAAGATAAGCATTGGATGCATCATACATCTGGTTTTAGCACTTTTTTTTTTAAGTGCCACTCTTATCACTTAATTAAAGCTGTAAATACAAGCCTGTTATCAATACAAGGACTGTGAAATGATAACAAACATCTGACCATTGGTTTTTGACATCCAATTCCTCCAAGTCAATAAGAAAAGCATATTTTTCCACAGTAATTTGGGCAGTCAGAAACCGTGACGGTGAAGGGTGAACAGCAGACGTGTTCATAAACACTCTGGATTTCTCTCTTTACCAGGCCAGCTCAGTTTCTCACAACAGAAAATAAATCACAGAGACACAATTCAAAAGAAAACACCAGACACATCATGCAGTGGGTCTGAGAAACAGCTTGCTGCCCAGCCCATTTCTGCAATGTGCTTATGAGGAAATAATCAGCTTTTTATGGAACAATTATGGCTTCATTTTAGCAACAGCTTTTACTGATGTATGAAATGTGCAGCTGTTGAGGGTCCCAATATAAGTCAGCCTTTTCCCTTTCCTGAGCTACCTGTGCATTAACTATTATCGTGCCTATAGCACAGGTCAGCAGCTCCTGTTTTTCCAGTATTTTTTAGAACCTACACCATCCTGTTTTTAGCCCGGCTTGTGAGTGAGTCACAAAAGTGGCATTGTAAATTTTGCCATGAGGTTCTGGTGTCCCGTTTTAAGCGCTGCCGTGCCGTACCTTGGGGTTGCCCCTGACGCTGCAGTTGAGGGTGGCGTTGTACCCGGCCACGGCGAACGTGTTCACCAGGGGCTGCGTGAACAGCGGCCGCTCGCTGAAGTCAAAGTCGTCGTAAACCGGGTATTTGTACACTTTGCCTGGGAAATTAAAATTGAATTTTCATCAGAAGAGCGCTGGCAGGCAGCTGAAYGCCCAAATGTCTTAAAAGGCTTTGAAGGGTCAGTTCTGGTCTGTGCTGCTTTTGCATCAGTGGGGCTGCAGTAACTGCTGCCATGGCTGCAGCCTTTGCTCGTGCTATGGCATTGCTRTCTGAGAGCAATGGAACACTGAAYATTGCATGTTTATTGCACGTGTTATTGCCTGTACGCCCTGAATGCTGCGGAGCAGGAGGGAGCGTGACCTGTGTGTCTTTGGCAGGCCTTGTTCACTCTCTTGCCAGCTGCTTTTTCTCAGTTTGTTCTGATTGCAAACTGTATCTTTGTCTGAAAATCCTCTTTTTTTTTTGTGCTTCAAACAGTGCATTGACAATGCAGACACCTGAATGGGCGTCGTTTCTGAACAAGCTAAAAACACAGTAATAAAATGTATTTTCTCCCTGCCGGTTTATTCTCATTCTGCAATGGAGATTGCCGCCAATAAATCCTCTTCAGCCACAACCTCGGCCTGTGTTTAAAATGGTCAGACAGACAGACATTCCTGTGCACAGGTATCATTAAACACCTTTGCTTCACTGGAGTCTGACCCAAGCTCTCACATTGACTTCAGCACAGCTTACGCCTGACACTTGCTCTCGTGAGAAGGGCAGSTAAGCAGTGATGGGAGAGAATTCCTGCAGCCCTTCTTCTGTTTGTGACCCCATTTCTAAMAGGGAGGGCCTTCAGCCTTTCAGCCTGGCTGTGTGGGTTGTACGGATTGTCTATTCTCTGCATCATGGCAGTCCTGCATTCCTTCTTTTCAAACTAATTTGATTTTCTTCCTCTGAGCCATTTGTGTGTAGAATTTCTCTTCCATAAAAGGGCAGGGTTTTTTTGGTTGTTTTTTT
>NW_026623950.1:139882-164457 GCF_030028575.1 Malurus melanocephalus
TTTTTTTTTTTTTTTAAGCTTACAGTACCATTTCAAACTGACAACTTTAGAAATATCAGGATTTTTCACTGCAAAATCGAACGTGTCCAGCCCCACCCTCGGGAGATGTGAAGTAGGGGTTGTTGAGCTTTTCTGTTGCATCCTGCCTGAAATGGGGAGCTCTCACACAGCTGATGCCAAGGCTGCAGAGGAGGGCACTGACCCCCTGCTTCTCACAGAACTGCTGCTTTACTCCTCGTCCATCTCCTGCCAACTCACAGCTGCCAACAGAGACGTGAGTCTGACCACAGAAAATGCCAAAACATGAGAAAAATGCCCCACTCCCAATTAAGAGCGATGACTATGTGTGGAAGGCAGGCTAAGCTGAGAAGGGTCACACAGACATTTTACAGCTTGGTGAGATGAAGGAATGCAGGTGTCACACTCAGATAGAATAATTGCTGAAATTGTGTGAACCATCCTCCTGAGGCGATGGGAAGGCAATGCAAGGACATCCTGTTTTTAACCTGCTGGAAACTYCCTACGAGGTATTTGTGCTAGTTAGCCCTGGGAAAAAGTAGAAGTAGTTAAGGGAAATTTGGCAAATGAATCATTARAGGTGGAGTTGACGTGTAAGACGTGGACCTATGAAATAYATGTATTACAGAATATRTATGAGCTAATTATGTATGTTATAAAACTTAGACATTGTTTACAATAAATCGAAGTTYRCTTATAACTCATATTGAATGGTCCSAGTCTTCCCTTCGCCGACAACGATGAGCTGTGTGGACAAACCAAGGAGTCAGAATAGGAAATACTCTGCCTGCTTGGGGCTGGGAGAGCCTCTGAGYGCTTTAAAGATATCACCTTTATCTCTAACCCCTTCCAGCCCCTGAGTGCTTTAGAGATACCCCTTCCCCCTTCTCCCAGGACATAAAAACGAACCATCCTTGGCGATGAGAGCGCTCTCCTTGGTCATGGTGGCGTCCTCGCTSAGGCCGCACATGTTCTCAGCAAACACCCTGAAGTAATACTCGTTGCCAATGACCAACTCGTTGATGGTGGCACTGGTGCGGTGGTAGTGCTCGATCACGGTGAACCATTCCTGCAAGCACACACAATTTGGGCTCAGCTTCCTTCTCCCTGAGGTGTTCCCTGGGTCTCCTTTGGAGAGAGTACAGCCAGCAGTGATCAGTGAAATGAGGGATGATGGCAGTGAAGGTGAGCCTTAGGGAATTGCTGAGGGGAGAGGAGGACAAAGAGCTGTGAAGGGCAGAGCAGAGGAGCTGCAGAGGGGTGTCCTGGAACAGAGGAGCTGCAGAGGGGTGTCCTGGAACAAACAGTGTTCTCTGGCACGGAGGGAGAAGCCACACTCGCCTCCTTCCTCCAGCTGGAGCAGGCAGGAAAATGTGTCATAATTAAAGGTTTGAGTTTCTGGTCTGTATTCCTCAGCMTTGCCAGTGGCAGATGGGTTAAAACTCCTGACCAGGGTGATTTCCAGCCACCCTTGCCCGGTTAGAACCATGTCAGGAGAAGAAGCTCCCTCATCTCATCYCACATCAGCTCACAGATGTGAGATAAACTCCTCCTGCTGAGGGGAGAGGAGGACAAAGAGCTGTGGAGGCAGAGAGAGGAGCTGCAGTGGGGTGTCCCAGCACAGACGGTGTTCTCTGGCAGGGATGGAGCAGCCACAGCCGCCTCCTTCCTCCTCCTCTGCGTTCTGGGGGTGCTGCTGGGCAAGGGGGGAACCTCTGCTGAGCCACAGAACGAGAATCCTTTCTGTTACAGGGCCCTGTGCCTGTCACAATGGTTTGAAAATCAATTTCTCTACAGGAAAAGGCCACKGAATTATCCTGTCACRAGGTGGAACGACAAAGCCTTTTRGCTGTCACATTAATATAAAAATTACATAATTAGATGACTGCAATACTGAATAAATGACTCTTTGCTAAAAGCATCCCTTTCTCTGGCTTACCTAGAGGAACAAAGGACTTGGAAGGCATGCTTGGCTTGGACATGCCGATGGCATTGACAGCRAACACTCGGACCTCATAAGCAACACCTTCAATCATTTTTTGTGGCTCAAAAGTCGTTTCCTTACACAGTTCAAAATTCAGCCTCATCATCCTGGACCTTACTGAGTTGCTACACTGGCAGCTGGAAGGGCTGATTTTAGGAAATCCAAAGGTTATGTTGTGTGAGTGAGGTGGGCTCCTCGTTCCTCATCCACGCTGCTGACGGAGGCAGMGCAGTCACAGATGAGAAATGTACAACAGACTGAGTTATTCTGATTTCTCAAGAGGCCACTGCACTCATCTGCCCTCTCTGTATCACAGAGGGACATGAGAAATGTATTTTTATGATCCTCTGATATCTAAAGGCTGAGATGGAGGGGTGGGTTCTGTGCTTTAGCCTTGCAGCAGTGATGGGACTTGTGAATTCTACCCCATTACACAAAACCTGAGTGACAATCTGAGACAAAAAGTTAATGCTGAAAATGCAATTAATACAAAGTGCAGCATGACCACAGCAACGGTTTTGCTTTTCTTTACTCTGCCCTACATATTTTCTTGCTTTTCCAAACTGAACTTGTGCTGAGTTCCCTGTACCACAGTTTGCAGTAATATTTGATCAACTCTAAGAGCCAGAGTTCCCTTGGGAAAACAGCTTTTATGGAAGACCAGCTGTGCCAGRATTGCAAAATGCACCACCCCAGATACTGTGGGGACAGTGTCCTGAAAGATCCATGTCACACTGGACCCTGGCTGCTGCTGCTGCTGTTACTTTCTCCTCATCACAGTAATTTAGAGGGGCCGTTGTTTTGGTCACTGTAGCAGAGACCATATTTTTTCAGTCTCAAGAGAGGGATAAAAGTAAACTAAAATAAAAAAAAAATAATTAAAAAAAAAAGATGGGAAGGAAAATAATGGTACAGGAAGAATGAATTGATCAGACTGTGAAGGAGATCAACATATTAATGTGTGGGGRTAAGGAAGGGACAGCAGAAGTTTCTCTTCCATAAGAAAAATTCCAAAATATAGTCCTTGATTTTCAGTGTTTAAATTTGCAGTAAATGTTAAATCTGAGAATCTGACTAATGTCTTTTAGAAATGCGAAAAATTTGTGTTACTTTAATGAAAATAATAATTATTTCTGATTTGGACTTACCCCCTACAAGTCTCAGAGCAGTTTATGAATGACCTATGTACTGTTTTGCCATGGGTAGTAAGAAGTGGCAATGACTTACATAATATAACATTGCAGGCTTGAAAACAGCAGCAAGAGTACAATTTTGTTCTAGTAGCAGCCTACTCAATTCAAAATTAATATTTTGTGGGTRTATTTCCTCTACTGAGGCAAAGGAAAAATGCAGAATTACTTCTCTCAAATCCACCCATCCTTTGCTTTTTAGTCCTCCTCTTCAGCATAATTTGAAAATGTTTCCACTTCTAGGCTTTAGTTACAGTGAACAAGTGATTTTTAGAGCTTTTAGAGATGCCTGTAGAGATTTTGTATCTTATTATCAGTAATTATCAGTAGCATTATCAGTAATGCTTTCTGATTTTTGAAAGGGAGAGTTCATGAGCACATCCACCTTTCAAACATCTCCTTATTACTTACCATACTCTTTTTGTCTGCTTTCTGAATAGTGTACCCAGTAATGGCAGCATTCCCATCATCTTTTGGTGGCTTCCACGATAAATTTACGTTCTCTCCCCAGACATCCTCAATAGTTACAACCTCAGGTGGGCCTGGGCGATCTGTAATGAAAATTTGACAGCTGACACTTTTTGCTGTTTCCGTTCTCTGTCTCTTTCCCACAAATATCTTCCAATTAGTTTGATTTCTCTCTCTTTCTTACCAAAAAAACAATGCCAAAAGAAAGAGGTGGTTGCAAAATAAGACCTTCCAAAGTTAAGGCATGTCAGAATTATAATAAGGCATCAGAATTATAATAAATGTAATGACTAAAGTTCTGCTACCAGTTTTGCCCATTATGTAAAGAAATAGATTGTAAAAATGACAAGGAAATGCATTTTGTTGTCTGTCTTTGCTACCTTCAAATGTACTTTCAGCATTTAGGATTTCTTCCACATACATTTGTGACAAACTTACTGTGAATTTGCTGCCATTTCTCTCTATGGGTGCTACTCAAGAGGAAATATCTTGGATAAAAGATAGACATGAGGGGCACAGCAGTGAAAAAAAAAAAAAGTCTGGCACATTTCAACAATGTCATTGTGTGTGGAGGTTTCCTCAGAGACCACAAATCCACAGCCAATGGAACGTGGAGAGGTAACACCACCAAAGGAAGCCGCTCTTTGGGGTTCCCATTTTCCTGAACCCTTGGAACAGCGGGATTTATTCCCCCAAACATACCCACAATCTGAATATCTATCGTGGCTTTGTCCACCAGGTTCTCCACCTCCACCTTCATGTCGTACTCCCCGGAGTGGCCCCGCTCTGCCTTTCTGATGAAGATGATGGTGTCGTTCTCCGTGTTGCGGATGTTGATCTCGTTCTTGTCGATGGGGGAACCGTTCTTCTGCCACGACACTTTTGCTCTTGGTTTTCCCTGTAAGGAGCCAGGGAATGATTTTTATATGATTATTTTTTTTTTTCTTTTTGGGAAAAGAAGAAAACAGGTTTATTTCCCGTTTTTCCCCAACAGGAAATAAAAGCTGTCCTTTTTAAGGGGTTTATATACCATTTAGAGGTGCAATCATACCAATTCACCCAAAATATAGCTTTCTTTACTTTTTTTTTTTTTTTTTTTTTTAACCAGGAGACTGAAAATATTTGCAAATTCTGGCTATATTGGACAATTATCTTTCTGGCTAAACTGGACAAATAATTTCCAGTTTTCTGAAAGAAAAGGGAGAAAGAAACAACCCACAGAAAATACAGAACAAAGTATTTGACCCTGTGGAAATGCTTAAATTCTCTACACTGCCAGTGAAAAGGGAAAGAAATGGACTAAACCTCCAGGGATCCTCTCTTCTTTCATTGCAAGGGAAGTTGTTRCAGCTGCTGGGAAGGCTGGATTGACACCTTTCGTGTGCCTTTTTGTGTGTTTAAGTACCCAATATAGGTATTTAGAGTGATGAAGTTCACGTAATGCTATGGGAAAACAYACTGAGTATTTATGCATTTAGAAATAGTTTTATCACAGCTGTGATCTCAAGGGTTTGACAGCTGCAGTCTGCCCACTTTCCCCTGGCTTTTCCTCTCTCATGGCAAGGAAATTATTCAATGCTGCTGTCCCACTCTTGATAATTTTATCTGCTTCCAGTGCAGCCCCTTTGCATTGTGCTGGCAATTATCTCAAGTGGAATTTCTGCTGTGGGGATTTCGAAATGTCCTTTGGATGACAGGTAACCAATCTGTCTGAATTAYCCAATTCATTATTTGGCTGAACATAATTTGTTTGAGACGTTGAACGAAAAGCCTTTGAGCACCTCTGTACTTCACTGTGCTTAATTTGGCTCGCTGGCCAAAGTTACGGAGAAATGAGTTAAAAAGCAGCAACATTTAAAAAAAATTAAAATAAAAAAAAAGTAGGAAAGGGGCAAAAAAAGCAATGAGAACTTTTCTGTGAGTGCTTTTAGTTCTTACCTGGAAAGGAATAACAAGGTTCACAGTTTCTCCAACTCTTCGAGTGTAGGTTTGCTTTAAGTGTCTTGGTAGACGGATCTTTGGAGGTTCTGGACACAACAAAAAACTTGTGTTAGGCACTTTTCTCCTTTTCTAACTGAGCCTGCACTAGTGTGCATCAGCAAAAAAAGGAGATAAAAATGTGGTCTAAAATCCCCAGAGGTGACTAATGAATGCGGTGTCTTAAATGTCTTGGTCCCGCAGTGTTACATTTGGGACACCATCAGCTTTTGTGACAGCAAACATTAATTATGGTGGTAGGAATTGGTGGGAAGCTCAGTGCAACTTTAAAAAAAGACACCATCAAGTTCTGCAGGGGAAACAAAAGGCCCWGAAAAACTGAGAGAGAAAGGTTCAGAAATGAAACAAACAGAAAGGATTATGATATTTTGGAATGATAGTGTCACGATTTCAAGCCACCACACAATGGTTTTGTAAGACCATGCCATTTTGTAAGACCAGTTGCCGATAACAAATTGCAATATTAATTAACCATTAAAAATAAGTTTTTAATTGCAATTACAACAGTTTTTAATTGCRTTTTTTTAATTTAGCCATAAAAAATTAGGTATTGGTATGAAAAGAGAGCGTTTTTCTGGGTAAGTGTGGGCAGCAGGATCTCACCTATCACTTCCTTGACTAAAATAGGCTGTGGGTGGTATTTGGGCTCGCTTTCCCCGGCAGCATTCACGGCTTTGACTCTCACGAGGATTTTGGARCCCGTTGGGAGCCCGTTGATGGTGAACTTGGTTTTGTCTGTCAGCTCCGGGTTGGCCACGATCCATTCATCAGCTGGTTCAGGGAAACGAGGGGAGGAGGGCAAATCCAAACAACAGGCAATTATAAATACATCCACTGCATGGATGAGGAAAATTACACAGCAGCAATTGATTCATTCAATTCTAATGAATAATTCTCTTTTTCTAATTATGCTGTTACACAATGCAGATTCACTTTCACACACAGGAATGGCTGTTTCAAACCCTGAAGGGTTTCTTCTAATTGCAAGTTACATATTCATCTATTTATATACCTTACTATAATCACACAAAGGTTATTAGAATATTTCTATAATTTAACTGTACCAGAGAGAAAATGAGTTAGATTTTTAAATTCAGCTAAACTAAAAACAAGGGGGACAAGGAATATATTTCCAAAAGCGCTCATCATTGCTTTAACAGCTTCCTTGGAGAGAAATGGGTTTTGCAATTTATTTCGACCAGTGCTGAGTACCCTTGAAAGTGTAACTGAAAAATAAGAGAATATTTACACATTGCAATGAAATGCCATCTCTCCTCATGCCTTTAAAAGAGGAAGGCTGTGTCAGAATTACTCACATAATTACAGCATTCTCAGATTATTTAATCCTACCCCCAGGCAGCCACATGAAATCCATAGGGTGATCATAACAGAATCTTTCAGAATGGTTTCAGTTAAAAACCACATTTTCTCATGTACCCTGTCCGCCCATCCCAGATTGCTCCAACTCTGCTGGCACCTGGGCACTGGGGCCAGATTTACGAGCTGGATCCACACTCTCCACATCATGTTAAGAAAGCACCATGAAGTGGGAAGAGAAGATGAGAGCTGTTGTACCTTGGAGAGCGCCACAGACCCAGAGCTGTGGTACATTCTCATAACTGAGTGCCTTGCTTTTAGCAGTTAAGTTTTCCTCCAAGCTGCTTCTTTCAGCAGAAAAGGATTTCAATCAATGCCAAGAGCCTCCCCCTCCCCTTACACCTGTACTACAGAAAATTCTGGACACTGCTGCCCCTAGAATTCACAGTCAGGGTTTTATCTTTACTTTTACGAAGAAAGTTTTCCTTTCATTAAAGAAGACTTTTATCCTTTGTGGAGTACTGTACCTTCCAGGTTAAAAGGTGGCTCCCCCAACTCCTCAGACAGATCTGTCGATATACCTTGAGAGAATCCATCTTTAAAATTAATCAGAGACACCCACTTTCACACAGGTGGAGCATTTTGTCAGTGGTTAGCAATTCCTGTTAGTAAGTATGCAAAGAGAGATGCTGGGCTTTACAGATTTAGARAACCCGCATTTAGGGAGGCTGCAGGGAGAGAAGAGATGGAGAGAGGGCATCTGGATCACAGAGCAGTTATGTGTGATGCCCAAAGGAGAGCTAAAGGATGAAAGAAGAGGAGCATATAAAGTTTTGTGGGTTTTTTGGGCCTGAGAGTAGGCCTAGAAATAGGAAAGGGAAGAGACAAAAGGAGCACTTGGAAGAGAGAAATGAAACAGAATGATGATGAGAGAAAATGTAGAAGGAGAAGAAAACACATCATAGAAGAGATGAGAAATTCAGAGATACATTCTGAGTAAGAGACAGAAAAAGAAGAGGTCTTGGAAAAAAACTTGAGGAAACAGAGGAAGAGAACACATTTAGCTGAAGGTAACATAGATAGAAGATTAAAGAAGACCAAACCCATGGATGATGACAGATATGATGCAAACCCTACAGATTTATTTCCTGGAAAAAGCTATCACTGCCCTGGACTTCCTGTAATCGTGGAGCTGGGTATTTTCAGGATAATAAAAATACTTTTCTGATATCTTTGCACAGTCCTGGATGAGTACACTGCCAAGATCTCAGCCTGGAGAAACTCTGCAAAGTGATTGCTGACTGGCTACAAAAACAGATCAGCYGCAGCTAACACGGCCTGTTAGAGGCAGAAAAATGTTTTATCAAGGGGGGCACTCAGTCCACACCCCCCGGGCTGCCCCAAAACCCCAAAAAAGAGCAGTCAGCAGCACTTTAATAGCGACTGACTCCTCCAGGGTCAGCAGGATTTGCTCTGCTCCACATCCCCACAGCAAGAGGGGCAAAGCTGCATGACGTAAACAGGGCCTGGGGACTTCTCTGTCTAAATATTCTATATTCTATATTCACATTATTCACACCTATGCAATGCTGATCAGGAAACTCAAGATGAGACTCCAGTTCAGTMAAATGCACAGAGAGCTGTCAAAAGGGGTACACAGTTAAGGAAGTCAGAGAGTCCACCACTTTGATCAAGTTATAGGGTTCAGACTCGAGGGAAATACCAATTTTGCAAAGCTAAACAAATGCTTATGATACATTATTCCTCTAAATTATCTTTATATTTTRCCTTCCTATTTTCAGCTTGTGATTTCTCCTAACGATTGCTATGTTAAAGAAGACTCTAAAAAAGCCCTCTTTAAAACTACTTTGGTGACAATGGAAGAATGGAGAATACAAAGACAGATGAGTTTACCAACAGATAACTAAGAGAAAAAAAGCAGCAGAATGAAAATAGACAGTCATGAAAAGTATCTTGAAATTAAAAAGAGTTATTAAACGTTATGGAAAAAAATTAGTTTGAGGGCAGAACAGGCACTGAAAGGGCTGAGAAAAAGGGGCACTAAGATATTGCAAGAAAGGAAAAAAAAACAACCGAACAGAGAGAAAAAGATGAATAATTCAATAATATGACTTTTAAAATTGGCGTTTTAAAATTGGCATTTTAAAATTGGCATTTTCTACTTCTCTTGCTTCTCCTAAGCATTTTCATGACATATATACATCATGTCAATTGTGTATATATAGCTGTATATGCATATATAGGAGGCTTATATAGATATACATGAACACTCCAACGGTGTAAAATACATTGTACCCATTGTATTTTATCTGAGGTGGGTAACAGTAAAATGACAGACCCAGCTGCCATTTTTGTTGTGTCTTCATGTGTTTAAAACCTATCTGGAAAAAAAAAAGTAAAGAATTTGTTCCATTCATCAGGTATGCAATGTCCTTCTGTCCAGCAGTCCTTTAAAGACAGAATTGGGAGATTCCTCTGAAAGCCACAGTTTGAATAAATGGATCTCTGTTTCTCTCTTATCACCTAATTTGGATATCACATATGATAATGTCAAGCACTTTTAAWTTTTTTTCCCTGCCATTCTACCAATAAAGCATAAAATACAGAATGCTCTGAAGTCCTGACATTRGCAGTCCCCTTTACATTCCCCTACATCTGGGCTGTGCAGTGGAAATATTAGAATGTATTCTTGATGGAAGACTTCATGCTTTCTGGTTCTGGGCTGTTCCCTCAGCTCCCTCGCAACACACAAGGAAAACCCTTCCTACCATTCCAGCTGTGTCTGCCTTCAGGTTCTCTTCTCCAGGTCTCTGAGCTTCTTGCAGTCCTGTTCCTGCTTCCTTAAAGACATTTCTTTCAGCACTACAAGATGCTGAGTGTTCCTGAGAAAAGCCAGAGGTTCTTCTCCACTCCACTCCCTCTCCCTCTCCCGAGATCTCGCCACGTTTGTGCCCTACTGTTTTCATGGATTGTCTGAATCTGAAATGTGTGACAGCATGAATGGCAAGTTCTGTCCTCTACCCTTTTGTCTCCAGGCTATGGATTGTGTTCATGAAGAATAARTGCCTTCATGGAACAAAAAAAMAAGGTGTTCAACCCTTCACTTGATTTACAGCACAGTTAAGAGCAACAGCAGTGGAGCTGAAGATAACTGTGTCCCCTTCCTCCACATCCAGAACAGTTGGTGCTGCTGGTCCACAGAGCCTGGGTATTGCACAACCACTCCAGGCCATTTGATACTTACCCCGGTGCTAGTGGATTTTACTTTTTGAAAATAGGCTTCAATGGATGCCAGCTCAGAAGAAAATCTGCTGGAAAACACTAARTTTCTGCTGCTTGATCGCCAAAGACTCCTAGTTGTAAAACATAAATTGTATTTCCCTGTTTCTTCTTATTTTACTCTCAAAAGTTTCTTCAGTCCCTTATCTTCGTCCTTCAGTTGTTTTATCTTTTTGTCTTAGATGGACACAGTTAAAGATCCCAATAACTACACKGAAATGTGGGGAAGTTGTTCTCAGTGTTGGCAGCTGGCACCTGAAGCAGCCAGTGAGGAACATGTGAACATCGGGGTTACCACACTGAGGACCTCCTGACCCTAAAACCCAGAACATATTTTGGACCCCAACTGTAGCTGTTCATTGTTTCCTACACCTTCATCCACCAATGAACTCCTCACTGCCCTGACTCCCATTCAGCACCTAAAAGAGGATGGTTATTATCACGGCACTCGGTGCACTGCACCGGAATTTATGGCTTTTGATTTGGATTTCAAATCAGATGCAAGATAACATCGAGCTACGATCAGCGGGTGGGATCTGGAATACAAACCAGAGGAAGCCTGAACAAAACCCTGCTGCTTGAGGTTTTCTGCCTCATTAGTCTCTGCCTGACAGCCAGAACACCTGATACCTGCAGAGARAAAACGGAGAAAGTCTCACCCACTTTCCCAGCGAGGGAGGAGCTGTGGGTGTTGTCACTTACTTCCTTCGAAGCAATATTCCACCACGTAACCGTCCAGCCCGGCCGCCCCGATCTGGTCTGGTGGCCTCCACTTCATTGTCACCGAGGTGTCGGTCACACTGTCCACTGCCAGCAGCGTTGGGGGGCTGGTGACAGCTGGAGCAGGCAGGAAAATGTGTTATAATTAAAGGTTTGGGTTCTGTATTCCTCGGCATTGCGGGTGACAGATGGGTTAAATCCTGGTGACCAGGGGSATTTCCAGCACAGTTAGAACCACGCCAGGAGAAGCAGCTCCCTCATCTCATCCCATATCTGTGGAAGGCAGGCTAAGCTGAGAAGGGTCACACAGACATTTTACAGCTTGGTGAGATGAAGGAATGCAGGTGTCACACTCAGATAGAATAATTGCTGAAATTGTGTGAACCATCCTYCTGAGGCGATGGGAAGGCAATGCAAGGACATCCTGTTTTTAACCTGCTGGAAACTCCCTACGAGGTATTTGTGCTAGTTAGCCYTGGGAAAAAGTAGAAGTACATAAGGGAAATTTGGCAAATGAATCATTAAAGGTGGAGTTGACGTGTAAGACGTGGACCTATGAAATACATGTATTACAGCATATGTATGATCTAATTATGTATGTTATAAAACTTAGACATTGTTTACAATAAATCGAGTTCACTTATAACTCATATTGAGTGATCTGAGTCTCCCCTTCAGCGACACATATCAGCTCACAGATGTGAGATAAACTCCTCCTGCTGAGGGGAGAGGAGGACAAAGAGCTGTGGAGGCAGAGAGAGGAGCTGCAGTGGGGTGTCCCAGCACAGACGGTGTTCTCTGGCAGGGATGGAGCAGCCACAGCCGCCTCCTTCCTCCTCCTCTGCGTTCTGGGGGTGCTGCTGGGCAAGGGGGGAACCTCTGCTGAGCCACAGAACGAGAATCCTTTCTGTTACAGGGCCCTGTGCCTGTCACAATGGTTTGAAAATCAATTTCTCTACAGGAAAAGGCCACTGAATTATCCTGTCACGAGGTGGAACGACAAAGCCTTTTAGCTGTCACATTAATATAAAAATTACATAATTAGATGACCGTAATAATGCACTAATGGTTATTTTCTAAAAGCATCCCTTTCTCTGGCTTACCTAGAGGAACAAAGGACTTGGAAGGCATGCTTGGCTTGGACATGCCGATGGCATTGACAGCAAACACTCGGACCTCATAAGCAACACCTTCAATCATTTTCTTTGGCTCAAAAGTCGTTTCCTTACACAGTTCGAAATTCAGCCTCATCCACCTGGAGCTTTGTTTCTTTTTCCTCTCGATGAAATACCCTTTTGACCAGAAAAAACTTTATTATAGTCAGTGATGGCATGAAGGTCAGTAATAAAGGGTCTATTTTTTGGCTGCCCAGTGACATTWTTTTTATCTGGATTCACTTCAGTATCCCCTTCTAACTTTAGAGTGATTTAGGGATAATTTTCCCCACTGCAAGCTATCTGATAATCACTTATTGGGCTTTCATGGCCATATATGAGCTTTTTTTGGTGTTTACTAAGATTGCTGTGTTTAGTTCAAAGTGAAAAGGACCTGATTCCACTGACCTCTGAGCCCYTCTTGGTTTGGTGTATTAAAAGATATCCCAATTTACTCACTAAATTGTTTCTGACATTCCTTCTAACATTCAAACAGGCTAAGAACAGTTCCAAGTTTATTTTTCATAAGAGGTTGTGTTTCAAGGAGGGGGATTGTTAATGTGGCAACATAAAAAATGACAAATATCAAAGTGTTACAAAAACAGGTATTTGATAATGGCCAAGAGTAGGGAGAGCATTGTAGTGACTGGATAATCCCATTGGAACTATTCAGGGCTTCAGCTAAACTCTGATCCTATTCCATCCACTATTTGGGGTTTGTTTATTTCATCTATACCACCAAAAAAAAAAAAAAAAGAATAAAAAAGAAAAAATGTACCTAAAATGGGTGATCCACCATCATTTGCTGGGGGTTCCCAGGTCATAATACACCAATCTTCACCCACCTCAGTCACATTTGGTGCCTGGGGAGGATCAGGAACATCTGTTGCAAACAAAGTAAATATTATTTAAAAAAACCCCCAACTTACAACCTTCTAGGCTGAAATTTAAAATGTCGAATAAGAAACAAATCTGAATAGTTTTTGAGGACAAATCAGGAAATGGGAGTTTCCTGAGAGTCTCATAAAAGTGATAAAAAAATAGTGAATAATAAAAATAAAAAATTCAAAATATTTTTATTAATTGAAAATTATTCTTTAATGAAGAATGGTATTTATCAGTGATAAATGACATGGCTCGTGGGCACCATAACTTACCAACCACTTTGATGTTGATCAGAGCTGTGTCCTCGCCGGCCTCGTTCTTTAGGGTTATTCTGAAAGGCCCCGAATCCTCTCTTTCTGCAGCATCGATGACCAGGCAGCTGCTGTCTGGGTAGGTCTCTGCCCGAATCCTCCCACTGTCTGTGACCATCTGGGAACCACGGCAAGCAGAGGAAATGTCATGGGTTCCATGTTTGAGAACCAAAATGCTCAAAAATCAAAGTTCGAAAGCAGTACAGGACACTTCAAGGAAAACGTGAAAGCAGCTGTAAGAAAAGCCACACTAAACCCCTTCATTTTTGTCACTTAATGATGAGAAAAATGACAAAATAACTAAAATAGCTAAAATAACTAAAATAACTAAAATAACTAAAATACAGTGGCTGCATAGTACTCAGTTGAGCCATTGCATCACAAAGGAAGAGGCACTAATGAGCAAGAACAATCTTTTTTTGACACCACATATCATTCATTCGATGGAAAGAGAATAGGGGAATTCTTCCAAAAGTCAAATCAAAATTTAATTGAATTAAATTCACTTGAAAGGTCAGAGTGATTGGAATGGCCAGTAGTTTCTCCTCACAGATTTCAAATCTTGAGGACAAATCAGGAAATGGGAGTTTCCTGAGAGTCTCATAAAAGTGATAACAAACAGTGAATAATAAAAAAAAAAATTCTAAATATTTTTATTGATTGAAAATTATTAATTAATTATATAATATATATATAATAATTAACATCACATATTTTGGAATAGGAGTTCTCCTAGAATGATTCCCTGCCTGGACAGGACCATAGTGTTAACTTTGCAGTTAATAYTTGAAAAACAGTGGTTACGGATTTTACCAGATGGGTCTGATGAATGCAGTGGTAATAATGTCTTCTGGCTTACACACAGCACAATGAAAATTTAAATGTRAAAAATGACACTTTTTTTTTTGGTATTTTCACAGCCAGGGATTGGTCCATACAAAAGTTTTGCATTTAGGCATCAAAACTGAGCCTGATTACCCAGCCTACTGTTTCATTTGAGACATGAACTCCATTAGAATTTATCATTCATTTGCCAAAACCTAACCATATCATGATCAAAACCTGCCAGCTGTTCTGGGCATTGAACATATAAAAGTAGCCATTTGGTAAATTTTCATGAGTATTCTTCTGCATTCCATATAYCCTTCTCCTCTGCTGTTTTTTATAGCAAACCTGTTTTTTTTTCTTTCTTTATTAATTTGGGACTTGCCTTAAAAATACCCAAAATACTAAATAATATTTGTCCATTTTGCCCTTCTTTTTTGAGCAAGGAGTGTTTTTAGATAAAGGGCATTTCCTCCATATTTTCTGCCATTAAAAATCAATGTTTTCACAAGGCTAAAGTTGTTTGGTTTTTTTTTTAATAAAAGGTTCCTTGTGCAGCTAAAGGAACATATACAATGACAAAATACCTTGTCCCCTCTACTCCAAAAGACTTTTGGGGTTGGTTCACCAGTGATGGGGATCTCGAGGCGAAGTTTGTTTCCTGCCACTACTGTCACAGTGTTGTTTTCCCCAAGACCATCCAGGTGAAGTTTAGGAGGATCTGAAAAAAGGAGAGACATTGTCCACGTTTGCCCTGAAGCTGCTGCTCTGAGCTCTCAGTGACCTGGCCCAGGTCTGCAGCACAGAGAAACTCTTCATTTTATTTTCCTCGTATTGTTTGGTGACTGATTTTTTTTTTATTTGGAAGAAAATTTGTGAAGAAAAATCTATTTTGTTATGATGATGATGATGATGATGATGATGATGATGGTGATGATGATGATGATGATTATTATTATTATTATTATTAAACCCACAACTGTTTTTCTGAGGCAGAATTATGTATATTCAGGTAACTTGTGAAAGTGATTTCCTCTAAGTGGCTGTTGAGAATTTCAATTCCAGGCTTTTTTTATGGCACTTTTTGCCACAACCTTCACTGTTCTGGCAGTTTAAAAAGTTATGAACCCAAATCCTTTTCTGMAAATGAAATGATCACCTTTTTTATGTTCTGTGTGTATGGAGAACAACTGATAAATATCCTCTTATATATTTTTTTAATACATTAGRATTATAACAATGGTCATTTCCCTCCAGGAACCTCTTCCCTTTTCATTCTCCCTAAACCAGAGCAGCTCATTTACACTTTGACAAAGCAGCAGGTCTGTTTTCTCTGGTGAAAGCCTGCTAAGAGCATGCAAAGTCATTGTAACCAGGAATATTTCACATATATTTTAATTTTATTTTCCAAAGGTCACAGAGAAGTGTTACATAAAACTCTTTGTGCAGTACACTTACCCACAATATGTACTTTGCATGGAATATTAATGTTGTAGGCATCTGGCACAAACATGTATTCACCCTCATCATCAACAGCAGAAACTGGGATAACAAATCTGTGGATTCTGTAAAAAAAAATCAAAAAAGGAAATTTGCATGAATTATTTTTGAAGGTGAAAGGGAAAATCTGTGAAAATTTTAGGAGATCTGTGCAAGTGGGTAAAATTACTGACTGAGAATCCTTTGCTGGTTGCTTAGTGGTATTTTAGCCAATTGAATCCTGTGAGCTTTGCACAAAATATTATTGAGACAACCACCAAATAATGTAAYGAGCACTGATATTGTTTGTTTAAACACAGAACTAGGAAAACACTATATGTGCAATCTCTTTGATACGAGGATTCTGTGCTGCTGCCATTTGGTTGTTCAAGAAGAAATCTGTAGGTGATCCCATTGTGGGAAAATCCTGACTTTTGCTGGACCATCTTTGTGACTGCATCCAATCCTTTATTTGTTTGCCAGGATGAAAAATGGGTGAGTGAATCCCGTGCTGCTCTCACTGCCCCATATCTCCCTGMAGGATATTTTTTCCTTCCTGTGTCCTGTTGTGGCCAAGCTTTGTTCAGGTCAGGACTCCCCTCTTTGTCCTTCTCCTTTTTTCCTCTCCTCACCCTTTTGGGGAGCTCCTTTGCCTTGTGATATCCCATGGGGACATTGCATGGCTGGCACTTGTCCCTTACTGCTACTCTTTATTTATTTGTTATTTATGGTTTTCTACTGCCCAACTTCACAGATTACAAATGCAAAAATACTTAATATCTCCCTATTGCTTGCATGGGCAGAGTTACCTGATCTGTGTTGATACAAACAGGAGCTATGAGGAAGAGGCATTTAAAAGCTTTATGTTTTTAATGATGCCTAGCAATAATTTTATTTTACTGCTGACTAGGAAGAGGCATTTAAAAGCTTTATGTTTTTAATAGTGCCTAGCAGTAATTTTATTTTACTGCTGACTATCCCACCCTAACAGTAACAGCAATGTCAAGAAAAATCAATAGCTTGACCTTAGGTGGTTTGAGGGTTTGATTATTGTCCTCTGCAACCAAAATACATGAGATTACAGGAAGCATGGAGACGTGGCTTTGAAAATGACACAAATAAATATGTTTTGAGGGACAGGCKTGATGAGCAGAAAATTTTCAGTGAAGTAACCCTCATTTGGAACATCTCCATGGTGCCATTCCACCCAAAGCCACATCAAAACACAGCGGGCTTACCTTCCTTTGTGATAGAGCTTTACACGGTCGCTGGCTTCAATCAGCTGCCCGTTTTTGTACCATTTCCCTTCCACATTCTCAGATATCTCACACTTCAAGTGGATTTCCTGGCCCAGCCTCACTGTCTGGTCTTCCAGTGCAAGGGATATCTTCAATGGTCTCACTTAGGAAAACARAGGCAGGGATGTTAAAGGAAGATGATGGAGCTCAGCAGCCATGGAGGGTAATTTTCAATATGGTAATAAAGCAGAATGAATTGGTCAGGGTGCCAATTTGTACAAAACAGTCAAGAGCAGCATGAGGATTACAAAAAAAAACAGTGCAAGATAACTTCAGAGCATGGACCAGGTACATTTTGTTAAAAAAACCCAGCATTTTATGGAGATATGGCACAAACAAAACTGGGAGAGCTGCACAGTCATTGCTTGTGCCTTGGTTTGGCTTTCCTGTGAAAGGATTGAAGAAAAGCCGACACTTCCCTCGAAAATTCACTTTGTGTCTACAGATGGATTGCTTTGCTTTCCATCTTAATGGGGACAGGAAATGAACAAGCAGAACTACAAACTGGAACCAGTGCCTAAAGGGAAGACTTTTTTCTTGAGATTCACAGCTAAGAAATTGATGTAGAAGTCAAGTTTCCTTTTAAAACCCCAGGGAAAGGCAACAAAATTGGTTTTTTTTTCTGTATGCCAACCCACTGTGACAGGAAAATTCAAGAGCAAGGTGGGTGATACTCACAGTCCACTGCCAGCTTGGCTTCTGACTGCCCTCCAGTTGTCATTACTGAGTAAGTGGCAGTGTCATTTTTTGCAGCTTCCTCTATGATCAAAGTGTGTTTTTTACCCTCGACCTTAATTCTATACCGCGATTTGGGATCRTCAGAAAGTTCCACGCCGTTTCTAAACCTAATAGAAAACAAAGAATTTTTATTTTTTCCGAAGGAAGTCCCRTGCAAATAAGACTTCCATACAATGAAATTTACAGAGAAGATTTTACAAGACTATAGGGCACTAGAAAAGGTTAAGCAAACTCATCTGTGGATKTATAAAGACATTTTTGCTGTTGCTACATTTTTTAATAAAATTTTATTGAGATTTTCTCAGCAGTTTTCCTGGTGTAGGAAAAGCTGCCCACATTTTTGTCCATAATCAAAAGCCTCTGGGTTTGATTCTCCAGGAAGCTGTTCAAAGTGTGGCTCACCATTTCACGTTTGCATCATCCTCAGACACTTCACAGCTCAGCTCTACTCGTTCACCCACATAGGTACTGGTGTCCTCCAGGCCTTTGGTCACCAAAATCGGGGGATCTTTGGAAAGAAAAAAATTGCAAATTTACAATCTGAGAGGGAGAACCGAGTGAAAGAGATTTTCTAAATCATGCCGTAGAAGGTAATGTTACTTTAAAATTCTAATGTGAGTATCAGCGCAGGCTTTTCTGCCTTAAATCAAAATGAAATGGTTAATGGTTAAATGGTTGCTCATTAGGATGCTCAGTAGGAAATTTGCTCACTAAGAGAAAAAATAACATTTATTCATATGAATACCTGCTTTGCATCTCATTTCATTGACTGTTTTGTCCAGGAAGCTTGACATGGGAAGCTGACATTGCCCTCTTTCTTCCCACAAATCCCTCTCATAAAACTGTGTTTGCAATAGTCCCACAGCCCAATATGAGATGTGTAGCCGTGTTATAAAATGACCTGATGGCTTATTGTGATCTTATTTGTTTAATCCATTCCTGATGTCATAACTGATTTATTTCATAGCTAAAGACTGTGGTTATTCTCCTCTGTACAGTGGTTATTCTCCTCTGTTCTAAAAAGATCTTTCAAATATTTGATGATTTCTCTTGTTATCACCTTTGTTTTTCTGTTTGTTTTGCTGTGCACTTGGGGGTAATCAACACCATGGGAGCAAACAGAGTGAAGATAAGGCCACCCATTCATAACTTTTGATCAAGTTTTACCTCAAATCAGTTCAGATGGAATGAAAACTGACTTCTAGAAAGGTGTGGGTACTTGGGCAGGATCAGAATCCTCAGGTACCAAGTGTGGTGTTAGGGGTAGCCAGTGCTGTGACAAAAAAAACCCTCCAAAATGTCTTAAAATTATGAAGGACCCCACATCCAAGGCTAGATCTCAATGCACGGTGTCAAATCAACCACTTACCCTTTTTAGGGTTTTCACCAAGCTGCTAAATACAGGATGAGGGGAAAAAAAAATGGCCAAGGATGGCAGAAATACCGAGCGATCCCAACAGCTGCTAACGCAAACACAAAAATACACCGAACCAGATCCTCCCTGTTAATCTGGATTTGTCAAAATCCTCCCTTTGCAGCCAAAGAAACCACATGAATTTAGGTGAAACARCACTGAGCTGAGGTATTTACCTCTCACAAACAGTTCTGTGGAGCACTTCTCATCACCAGCTGTCACGTAATAGCGAGCATCGTCAGCCATCGTGCAGTTGTTGATGAATAAAATTCTCTGGTTTCCCTTGTGCTCAAAAATGTATCTGTTTGAAGAGGAACACAGCAAAGATACATTAGCAAAAYTTCCGAACCCCTTCTGTTTTATGTAGAAAGGGTTTTGGGGATTTTTAGAGGCAAAAATTCTGGATTTYACACAGTCCTTGAAAGCAATTTCCAAGTTGTAACAGAGCTGTCAGACTTTTTTTAAAAAAGAGCTATAGTGTAGAGTGATGATAAACTGCTTCTGGCTTGTTCCAAGATTCCAGGTTTGAATGATATTTAAAAAAAAATATTAAAAAAAAAAAGTAAGAAAAAAGGAGCTGGAGTGGCCAAAAAAAAAGGAGTCTGAAACTCTAGATGAGTAATGCTGAAAATAGCCAGCAAGAGGACACCATCACTCATTCCAACATTTTTGTGAGGTATAATAATAGCCAAAGTTAAGAAGTTAATATTATTGGTAGGCCAGATGGCACGAGATATCAGTAATGGGATATGGGGTTTTGGTAATGGGATATGGAGCCTTTCACCTTTATGTCACCAGTTTAGATCTGCTGCAGGTTTGTAATGACCAGAGCTCGTTAGCATCTGACAGCTGCTTCAGCAGCCTGCTGGRAATGCACTGGAGCCTCAGTCCACCCCCTTCTGCTGAAGAAATGCCCACAGAGCTGCCTGCAGAGCAGCTCTGAACTGCTCATACCAGATTTAGGGGCTAAAGAAAAGGTCTTTGGGTATTTTTTGTCAATCATGAATATTAACCAAAATCCTTCACTGATTCCTGCAGCAACAGAATGATGGAAATTTGTCTTGTCTCTTAGGAGGGCTTTTGTTAATTACTTCTATATTTTCCCCCAGGGCTAAAGGAAAAATTTGCTCGGGTTTTGTGGTSCCGGGAAACATCTGAGGAGCTTTACATTGCTGTGCACCTCCTTCCTGGCTGTGTGTGWCTGTGGAATGGGGTTTTCTGTGCCTGGTGTAAGAGCTGGTTGTGCCCAAAGCCCACGAGCTCAACTTCCAGGCACTGCTCTGCATCTGCTCAAATGCTGCACCTGGAAAAGGCCACTTTTAGGAAAAAAACAGAGGCTGAACCAACATGCAGCTGGTATAGAGGAAAAATCCTGTGTACACTTGAACTGCTCTCCATGGCTGACGGTGCAGGTTGGTGATTTCAGTGTGTGAAATTTAGCAGAGCAGTGGAAGATGAGACAAACCTCACACCCCTTTTCTTGGGTGGTTTATGAATCAATGTGTGATGTCAAACATCTCTGCTCTTAGCACAGGACTGCTGTAGAGACATTGTGACTGAGGACAAAGGATTTATTTTCTAGCAGTACTTCCTGATTTTTTAAAAAATTCCTGGGTAGGAAATAGCACCACCTTTTGGGTTGGTTTTTTTTTTTTTTTTTTGTTTTGTTTTTTTGTTGTTGTTTTTGTTTTTGTTTTTTGTTTTGGTTTTTTTTTTTTTTTTAATCTCTATTATTTTGTCTTAAGACAAAGGAGCCAATCTATATTTCATTATTACATTCAGCCTATAGTGGACTTTTCTGGGTCCCAAGCATCATTTGCATACTCTTCACATCTAACGATGAGATAAAATTGGTGCAACCTGAGCAAAGAGACAGATCTACACATCACACTTGTCAAGGGAGTACACAAATGGGTGTTTGCAAATGTTAGAATCACTTACTTTGCACTTGGTCGTATTTCCTGGCCATTTTTGTACCACTTGAGTTCCACTGTTGGATCTGCTARCTCCACCATGAATCTTACTTTACCTCCTTTGTCCACCTGGTAGGCAGGATCGAGGCCTTTGGCAAAAGCTGTGGTGAGAGTCAAGAGTTATTTTAAAATGAGATCAGAAAACAAGAGTAGGAGTGCTGAAATGGCATTGCATGRGTCTAAAGCTGTCAGAATACATGCACACGATGCCAGGCATCACTATGTGTTCTCACACTAGGAATGGAATGGAATAACATGGAATTATCTGGGAATATTTCAAGAAGTACAAAACTSTGCAGATCTGGTTATCCTAACCAAGTTCAACTGGCATCTCTTTGCAGTGTGTGTGTGTTCCAAATAAGACRGGGGCATCAAATGAAATACATAAATAGAAATTAATGTGTAATATCATAGCAAATGTTGTGATGTGAGGCAGTAGATGAGGAGAGAGGGTACATCAGGATTACAGCTGGATTTGTGGAGGCTTCATCTGCATGAAAAGGACTCCTCCAGGAAACCAGTGGCACAGCAAATGTGTATATTGCATTCAGCCCTGGATTGCATAATATCAGTAGTATAATGGACAGTGTATACTATTTATATGTGTTTATATGCATTTATACTATTTATATGTGTTTATATGCATTTATATACAAACATTTATATGGTTTTATGTACACACACATATGTACACATGTACACAGAAACATATTTATATTTCTGTATGTAATTTCACCTCTCACACTATTTAGTAGGGCAGATGGGGAAAAACATTCCTGAATGTCCTCCCCCAGTGCAGGGTGGAGGGTTTATGGTTTATAGGAACAGAGGTTCAGTGCAAAATGAAATTAATGAAGAGCAAACACCTTCTGTGTTCGGAGTGAATTCTGATCAGAGCRGAAGATATTGGTGACAACACAAGGTCTGATTTCTGTATTCTTTGATCAGGTAACTCCTTTCTACACACCTGGGGGACATTGTTCAGGTGGAACCCATGTTTGTCTGGGAGGCAGGGGAGCTTTTGGTAAGCACTGAACTGGATAAGGTGTTTATACTTCTGATGCTTTAGTATTTTTAGTTTCCATATTTTCATGTATCTGTATTCTTGACTTCTCCAGTGTRCAGMACTAAAGCTCCTGTTCTCACATCTTTAGACAAAACAATTCCTCTCTGAGCCTGAAATCCAAGGACACTTCACTGCCTCAGAGCCCCAAAATATGGAAACAASAGWGAATTGGGGGGAGCAAGATTGGGGTGGGTGACATCATCACCTGAAGGTGTCACTGGAGAATTGGGGCCCCATATGTTAATAGGACAGAACTTAYAAAAGGTGAAGATYTYGTGACTYGGRGTCCATTTTGGSTGTAGCCTCAGGAGGAGGCTTTGTCTGCCCTCAATGTACCAACAGGCCTGGATTAAATTTCTCTACTTTTATTCTCTTCACTTTGCCTGGCCTCTGTTTCAGGTGAGCCCTGTTTTAGGCATCCCTTCCCCCATGGACCAAAGCTGCTTTCTGATTCCCTCCCTGCAGGAACGAGGCCTGAGCTGGGGCGTGAAAGTTCCCTCAGCACATTTGGGTTTTTTGGGTGAATGTGTGTGTGTGTGACTGAGGAGCACAAGARTATTCTGCCACACCCATACCTGCACTCTTCTTCACCTCCCTGCGCATCCTCTTGAGCCGCTTGAGCATCCCCCTGAGGTCGGTGATGCCGTACTGGAACGCGATCTTCTCGTACTCGCTGGGGTTGGCGTTCTTCAGCAGATCCCACACGTCCACCTCGGGCTCTTCCTCTTGTTGTTTCACCTCCCTGGCATCAGCAAAATAAAATCGTGGCAGAAGAGTTACTGAGGATTTGTCACGCCGTAAAATGGTGTGAATCTGTGGTAAGGCTACAAGTGTTTTGACCAAAATTTGAAGATTGCCATTATATTCTTTTTAATTTCACTTGGTATGAGTGGAATAGCTTAGAATGGCATTCACRCCTTACTGTGCACTTCTTCAAGGCAGAATTTGGATGTAAGTTTTAATTTGGCCTTTCCTGATATAATCAGCTATGAGAATTTTTGTATTGCTTAAAAAAAAAAAAAAACCAGTTTGAAAATGTAGTGCTGTAACAGCATACAGGCTAATCCCACCTAAATCAATTGATTTAATCCCACTTAAATCAATTTTATCTGCTGTAACTTGAGTGGAATCTGTTATAATTTACRATGGCACCACTCAGTCTGATCTGCACATTTGAGAATTGCACAAAAACCCTTTCAGACCTGAGTCCCTGTGACTGCTGCTGGGGGTGACCTACAGAAGGATATTGAAATCCAAGGTATCTGTGCCTGTTTTTAGTTACACCAGGACTTCTCAGCATTGCTTAAAGTTGTCATGGGAATGGGGACTGGAGGTTTCCACACCAGCTTGGACTTGAAGGATGGATCTTCTCTCTTCCATGAGTATCTCAGTCTTAAGGGCAGGGAGTGTTTTCAGAGCCCTGTGTGAGGAATCACCTTTGCACAGGAGTTTCAATACCGTTTTTACTGTCTGCAACTCCAAGCTGAGACAACTAATAAAGAGAAGAATCATTATTTTCACAATGGCAACCATTAAATGATAGAACAGTGGAAGCATCCTAAACGAAAAAGTGAACTGCTAGATACTGGAACTGAAGTAGAAATCTGGAGTTTTCTTCCTGTAAATTGATTAGGATCAGCCCAGGATCGTTCTGATTTGATCTAGCTTATCTAATAAAATCAGTTAGAGAACAGAGTGAGAAAATAAACTTTGAAAAATAGAAAAAAATACCAAGTTTTGCACTGTTAGAGGTGAGGTTTATGGAGCCTAACAGAAGATTTTTGTTGACAGATACAGAAATAACACTAAAGATCCCTGGAAATCTCTGCACAGTTGGATGAGCAACCATGGAAACCACATTGCTGTTTAGTTCATGAGTTTTATTAATTTGCATAATACTTCAGTGATTTTTAAACAGAAAGAAAACTTCTCCCTGAGTGGTCTTTCAAATACAATAATTCTAAGACAGTGCCTAACTTAGATAGACAGAGTGTCAAACTTACATTCTAATGTAAGTTAGATAACCTAAGGCATATGAAATTTTATATTTTGTCCCTTTTATCTGTGCTCATGCTTTCCAAAGGGTGACTCTGCAATGAATTTCAGTGAGGTTCCTTCTGTATTGGGGCAGATCCTAAGCAGACTGATCTCATCACAAAATCACTTTCAGGTCTCTTCCCTAAAAATGTGCATTTTGTTGCAAGATGTACCTTTTTTCTGATTTTTTTTCTTAATTAATTTATTTTTATTTTTATTTTTAATTTTATTTGAGAGGTTTTTAGGTCAGATGCCTTTCGGAGTTTTGTGCTGTCACTGATCCATTGCATTGACAAAGCTCATCCAGTCATGGAGGTAAGGCTTGATACACCTGCCTATCAACCAGCAAAAAATTAGAAAACAGAACAGTATATTGATTCTATGCATTTAGGGTTTTTTT
>NW_026623950.1:164487-211606 GCF_030028575.1 Malurus melanocephalus
AAAAAAAAAAAAAAAAAAAAAAAAAAAAAAAAAAAAAAAAAAAAAAACAACAAACAAACTTGTTTCAAGTAGTATGAACCAAAAGGGGAAAGTTCTAGGTCTTTCCTTGGTCATACAACTGTAATGGAAGAGAAGGAATGCACCTCCAACATTGCCTGTTGAAAAAATTGAAATGAAACCATGGATTGTTTTTGTGATAATGGATGTTAATATCCACCCATGTGGATATTGATATCCACACTGTTGCTTAATTAACAATTTGATTCAATTAAGCTCAGAAATATGAGGTTGCATTTCAGTGCCTGAAGCAAGGTGATGAACCAATTTGACCGAAGTCAAATAATGGTGTCTAAAATCGAAATATTTGCTTTATCCATTAACCACACAATAGGTACTCTATGTTCATATGGATGTACAGTATTTATCTCACAATAGAGTTATTTATAATTCAGAGTTAATTGTTAGTAAAGTGATAATGTTTCTTCAATCACATTTATCTTCCCACAAGAACAACAAGACCTCTTCCATGCAAATGAAACACCACACAGGCGGTGAGAACTGGCCAAGTTGTGTTAGTGTGATGAAAAGACAAACTGAAGATCCTAATTAGGGATGAGAAGATTGAAAAACCAAAGMCCTGGTGGGTTGGAGCTGGTTCAGGATAATTCTTTGTCTACTTTTAGCTTCATCTTTTCCTGTGTTCTTCAGTTGCCTAAATGCTGTGCTCACCCTCATGGCCAATGGACCCCTCGTGACCTTTTAATGTAATTAAAATTGCCAATTTTTCTCTTCCAGAGTAAGGACAGATGAGATAAAGGATGTAGTTCCTTTTCTGGCTCTCTGTGATCGGTTGCCATTGCTTTCCATGGCACATAGAATTTCTCTGCTATGTTTTTAAAAATGATGAATTAACTACCTTGTTTTAATCTGGTAAAAGACTAAACTGGATTTAAGATCTGCAATAACCAGAGGCATAACTATCACAACAGCAGATTTTCAAGGCAAACCAGAGAAAGATGTACCCAGGCTTTTCTCTGTCAGAACATTTGAATGAAATAAAACACAACTGCACATATTGAAAAAAAAAAAAAAAAAAAAACAACAAAAAAACCTACAAAGGATTATACCAATGTCTATGTCTTGAAAACATTATTTATAATTTTTTTTTCATATAATGCAATTTATTATTTTTCATATTGGGATGCTTATAAAATCAAATTATGTACCCATGGAGTACCCATACTCTTTATTTATGTACCAAGAAAAGAAATTTATGTACCCATACTATAGAATTTATACACTCATGAATTTAACCCTTGCAGTTTTGTTTTACTTTTGCACCAGACTGAATTTTCTGAACTGCTCATCCCTGTGTAGGAAATTTCCCTCCTGTGCCTTCCATGCAAACACAAAAGAAACAGCAAGTGAACTAAATGTTATCAGCCTCTTTAGGTTGTGATTTGTGTTTTTCCCCAAATCTGAGGTTTCCTTTCTGCACAATTAGGTGTAAAATTAACTGAACATTTGCACATTCTGCTAGGAGAATAACAGTTAGCAACATTAAGAAGTTGAAAGGCCACAAAATCCTTGAGGATTTGTTAATGCTGCCCCTGACTCTGCCTGTGGGTTTGCAATCCACACCTGCTCACTGCATCACTTGGTTCTCACCTACGTTTCAGGAGACCACTAAAGTCAAGTTCTCCTGCATCCTCTTGTCCTTCACCGCTGTTATTAACAGAAAAAAAGATCAAATGTTTGTTTAAAATACAGGAAAACTTCGACAGCACACATTGCAAACACTTCTCATACGCTCAAYGCTGTCCAGGCACGCGAAAAATTGGATAAAATCAACACAAACTTGTATGCTTTTTCACACAAATCACTGTGGGCGCTTGTGAAAAACAACACAAAKGTTTGTATTGCCGCTTCTTATACTCGGATGGCAAATTTTTTGCAAGTGCACACTTGGTAAATTTGCCAAGGTTTTGTGTTAGATTTCAGTAACACAAACAAATGGGAGCCAGTTGACACAAGCAGCTTTGTTTTCCATTTTCCATGGTGAGGGTGTGTAAAAACAAAGGGCTTGTGCTGATCTCTTCYTGTGGATTCAGAACAAAGATTTGCATTGCTGGGTGGTGCTTCTGACAATGCATAGCTCTGTCAAATACTGATGAAAAGGACTTAACCTGAAAGATTTAACCTTTCTCTAAACAGAGGGAGAAAACAGTTACAAACAAGAATGAAACAGTACATTGCACATTTTTTACAGTAGAATCACCGTCCTATGAAGGTTCATTTCTTTCTGTAATGTGATCTTAAGCAGAATTACCTYGTCACAAAACACATGCAGACAAAAGAAATGTCCTAAATATTTCTAAAATAGGCAAAATATTGGAAATCTTAACTGAAATTATGGCAATGTTTAATCCAGCTTCTGCATGCAAGATATTACTAAGAAAATCAGAAAATACCAAGATCTCTTCATCTGCTTGGTCAGAGTAGTTATTGCATTTTTAAAGTGATCTGAAGAAAGAAATGCACCTTGAATGTAATATCTTTTGCATTTTCTCTTTAAATTAAACCCCTTTGAATAAAAGTAGTTATTTCTGAATCAAAGTTTTACTTCTAGATTAACAAACTGCATTCATTATGTTTGTAAAATATTTTTATTCTATATATATTTTTTCATATATTTCATCGTACAAAGATGACACCTATACTGGTTAGAATCGCTAGAATTTCATCAGAAAGGTAACAAAATTTAAGACAATGCTTTATCTTACATTTTCTGTAATATGCTATTTGTTGGGGTTTTTTTTAATTGATGGTATTAACTGTTCACTGCAAGATAACAAAGCCAGATACTGCCTACTTTTAATCAATGTGAATTTCCTCTCTGCTTTTAATCAGTGCAAGATTGGGACTGGCAACTTTTGTATTGTAGCTGACGGCTTCCAGGAAAAGTGCAGTAGAATATTTTGGTGAGCAAAAATTAATTTTTAAAAATCTTCAAAGAAACATTTATTTAATTGCCTTAAATATTCAATCTTCCCTTAAAGTAATTGTAATTTCACAGTAGGGGTATCTAATATCATATGTACTATGTGTCATAAGTATTTCATTCAACCTGCAAGCAATTACCCTAAATCCTACTTTTTTAATCTATATTTACAAAAAGAGTTCTATAAACACAAGTTCTGTGTGTGTTACCAGTATCCATTACTGGGGGTGATCACTGAAGTTACCTTCTTTTGAAWGCAGATCTGATGTCAATGGATGGAGCAGCCTGGGAAGATTCTAGGAAATAAGGGTATGACTGGAATTAAAAGCATGATCTGAAATTTGTGTGATTTATGAAATCAGTGTAATTTGGATTGCGAAATTTATTCTGTTTCCTGCTAAGTGACCAGGTTTTAAAGGGAAGGAAAGAAAGGAAGAAAAAGAAAGAAGGAAAGGAAAGTTGGAAAGGGAAAGGGAAAGGGAAAGGGAAAGGGAAAGGGAAAGGGAAAGGGAAAGGGAAAGGGAAAGGAATCCTTATAAATCTTTACAGACACAAGTGTAACCTTACCAGTGACTTCAAGGTCAAAAGAGCAGCTATCAAATTTGTCCTTATAGGATACTTCACAGCGATAGTTCCCTGCATAATTTTCTTTAGCTTTGATGATGTGCATCTCAAATGTGTGAATCTAAAAACAAAACACAATTGTTTATTAGTGTGGGGGATGCATTTGCACAAAGCAAATGAAGTCAAGAAGTCAAAACATAAACCTTCAGACGTACACCAGGATCTAGGAATAACTCAAAAAATAGGCTCTGGAAAGAAACTGGAAGTMAAAAATGATATCAGAATATTTTGATTTCCATGCCATTACTTGTCTTGTGCTGAGAGAACAGAAAATCTGCTTCTGCAGAGGGTCGGGTCACAACTGAAATCTGTGTGGGGAAGCCAGGGTTAGATTCCACCACTCATGAACTTCTCTGCCAGTGTTCTTAAAGTGATCTTYAAGCTCTCTTTGGAGCTTTGCCCCCCTAGGAAGGAAGGATAAGGACCCACCTTGGTGTGGCGCTCGAAGGATTCCTTCAGCTGCAGGTGCTTCCCTGCTTTGCTGGCCAGATCCATCCATTTCCCTTTGAACCACTTGACATTTGGCTTYCGGAGGAGGTCTTTGGCTTCCACTTTGGCTATGAATGTGATATTCCCACCTTTTAAAAAAGGGAAAAGCATAGTGCAGCTGTTGAGGAACACGTGCTTGGATCTGTAAAAGTTTCTTTGTGTTCTACCAATTCAGGGTCAGGTGGAGTCACACAGAGTGTGAGAGCACTGCAGTGATTTACAGATTAATGATTTGGGGTCTGGAACCTTTCTGGCCGTGTCAGGGTGGAGCTTGAGGCACTGACAAGTAGGATAAATTTGAGGCAAAACTCCGTGTCCTCATGGGTGAATTGTTCCTAATATTTGACTTGGCTTGCTCAAAAGAAGCAAAGGTGTTCCCAATCTACCAGGCACAGATAAACTCCAGTCTGGGAAAGAAAGCCTGGAGYTTTTGATGCTCTTTTATCATTAATTCTTTAAGAAGTGAGAGGAAAGAATTATCTCTAAACAATGAATTGGGTATAGTAAAAATTCTCRTTTTTCAGTAGACCACTGCACAGCTCCTGCTGAGTTTCCATCCTAACATTTATCTAGATGGAAGATACAAATAACTCCTCACATGTTTTTTTTTCCAAATATATTCCCCCCAAATCCTCTTTCCTGCTCAAAAACTGAGAAAAATAATAGGCAYGACTAAAAGAAATCTCAGCATCTGACCACATCTTTGTGTACCCAAGGAAATAACAGACACATTAAGTGGCCTGTACTGAATTTCTTATCCTTGCTACTTCCATGCATGGGGTTGGACTTCCTTCCCCAGGCAGCACGGTTCAGGAATGCAGTTTGGAAGTGACTTTTCTGTCTGTCCCTATTTGCTGCTCTCTGGTTCACAACATGGAAATTCCTTACAGTGCTTCAGCTGGATTCCTCTGGCTGAAATCAGAGTTTACCAGCTGTGAACCAGAGTTTATACCCCTGGGCYGAAACAGAGCTAGTCCAGGGCAAATCCCCCAGAACGATGATGCTGGGGSTGACCCTTCCAGCTTTCCTAGACAGCTGATCCTACTCAGCTTCTTGCTAATTTACACCCAGCTGTACGGTACAAAATTTGACCTGGCAGTCTCTGAGCTCTGCTGCAGATTTTTGGGAAGATCTTCCTGATGCATCAACAACAGCACAGCCAGCAGTGTCATAATAACTGGCTTTCCTCTCCTGAAACTCTACCTCTCAGAAAATGGTTAGATTTTGAGCTTGTCTTGAATTAAACATTTGGGTTTGCGTCTCTCCACATAGTCCTTGTGCCTTCAGACCGGAGTTCACACCCTGCTAAAACCAGAGGCAGTGCTGGCAGCTGAGTAAATTGATTTTGTGTGTGAATTGATTTTGTTGCTGAGCACTCACCAACGCTCACCGTCCCGCTCTGAGGTTTCTCCACGAACAGAGTGGATCTCTGCGAATCGTCGCGTTTTTCTGACTCTTCTGGAGCTCCTTCTCCRAGAGACCACACTGAGACGCAGAGAGAGAGGGAAATCAATCATCTGAGGGGGTTTTACTCCCTCCAAAGCACACTTACCTGAACTTCCTAAACTCTCTAGCCCTAGCACCTTTCTCTTCAGGTGTCCTGCGAGGTGTGTAAGTTTTGTTCACACTGACATCCACACTGTGTGGGAATCCTGCAAGAGCGCTACCTCTGTGGTGACAGAAAATGAAACTATCAGGGAGGAAGAGAGGGGACGGGCACTGAGCAACTCGAATGGCACCAGCATTCAACCATGAGCGCTTTGCAGAGGCCAGGCACAAAGGTCAGCTCTTTGTTTTTCAGAAGGGACGCAGGTTCTGAAAACACAAACAGCTGGAAGCACAAAAAAACCCCCACATTTGACGCACGATTTCTCTGTCAACCTGAGCTAAGACCATTGTACAAGATAGTTCTTCCTCTAAATCTGCAAAGTAGGGCAGGGATGAAGCTCACTTCTGAACTTTCATCTTCTCTGCCATGGCAGAAGCAGAGAATTTGGGGATTGGTCAATATCATGTCCTGCCACGTGAATTTCATGTGATATTTCATGGCAAAAGCAGTTTGTGAGATGGAAATGATTGTGACAATGCTCAGACACAGCAGCTTCTCTTCTGGAAGTTGGGATTTTAGAACTGAAAAGGAAGAGCAGAGAGAAGCAGCAAATGAGTGGTCTCCCCAGGGGAGTGGGTTGGACTGGGACAGCTTTGTGTTTTTGGGGTTTCTGTTTGTCTGAACAGCCCTGGCTTTGTGCTGTGCCAGGTAAAACCATGGGCAAAAGAGATTTCCGGCAGAAAGTGCAAGGAGAGCAAGGCAGTGGGTGCCTGTCTGTTTTGTGCYCACTTTCTGCCCCGAGACAAAGCACATCTCATATCCCAGTCTGCAATCCAAATGCCACACCTCGTTTTTTGAGGAGTTTTTGCCCGTACAGAGTGGAACCTGATTGAAGTTAGAAGTCAGAATGTTTTTTTTTGATATGTGGTAATTATTGCTAAGGGAACCTTTCCAACTCATGAAAATTTCCACCAGCCACAGCATGACAACCTTGGGAAAGCGCAACCAAATTGGTTTTATTATCCTAAAGCCTATTATGAATCTTAAAAAGGAAATGCTAGGTGGCTTTGCAATAAAATGTTATCATTCAGTCACTTGTGGGTGGTGTGCCCAACACCTCTGTGTTGTACAATATTTCTGTCATTCTTTGATATAATTCTGCCTGCTTGTACAATATTTCTCACAGGTAAAGACATTCATGTATATACACACAAGTATATACACATTTTTATACACATAMATGAAATGATATACACGGACACAAATGAACACAAATATATATAGATGTCTATCTATATATCCTCTCCATAATCTAAATGCTTAGATTATGCTGCTAGAACGTGGGAATAGATGGAAACAACATGAGAAGAAGGTTATTGGTAGGAAGAGGGTGAAGTGATGATAGCACAGGACCTGGTGATGGTAACAAACCTAACACGCCACGGGGTGAAATGGAAAAAGGGTATTAATGCATGGAAAAGGCTTACACAGCATCATTAATTTGGTACCACATGAAAAAAAACCACACCCAAATATTATCATCAGCCTTCGATATTAACATTTTCCTATTTATGAAACAAACAGAACAGGAGGTTTGGCGCGGGCATAGTTGGCTATGCCAGCTCTACAGCCATGGTTGAAGTACCAGCTGCTCATTTCGTTCCAGAGGCTGCAAATCCTGAAAACACCCCCAGAGTGGGTGCAAAGGGCGTTACCTGCCGGGGTAGGAAGAAAGAGGTTACGAGGGTTTGGCTACGTTGGTCCTCCCACAGTCTGCTGGGACCTGTGCGTGGGTGAGGCTGGGTGGGGAATGGAATTCCTGCAGGCTGGAATGGAACAGCTCTGTATCTATCTATACAGGAACAGCTATAGATAGATAGGTATGTATGTATGTGCCAAATACATGTCCTGTTCTTAGCCTTTTCTCTAAATAAATCTATCTTTCCTGGTGCTTGGAAGGCATTTCAACAGCTACAGCTTGCTACTGGCTAAACAATGGAAATAAAGTGTTATCTCTTAAAAATGAAGTCTAGGTGATAATTTTATTAAGTGATCTTGGGAGTGTTTCATCAGGTTTTTCAGGGTGTCTCACCTGAATCTTTTCTTTCCGCTGGCTTAGACATCCCATCTGAAAGGGAAGAGCAATTCAGGTGACACCAGCTTGGAGATCACAGCTTAACTGACCTCACATCACTGGGATTTTAACAGCATTGATTCTTCATACAAGATTAGACTAAATATTTAGGACAATATCCATAAGGGACTATTTGAATACCGGAAAAAAGTGTACAGCTAAGAAAAAGMCCCAGAAATCTTCCCCACTTTTTTCTAGAAGATCTAAATTAGTTTAATTCCGTCCAAGATTTTCTTTGGAAGGGCTAAATGAGGCTGATGTTTCTTCCACAATTTGTGTAGTTCCAGGTAACAGAGGAATTTATGTTGTTCAATATTTATCTGAGGGACCGTACTTTTGATTGTTTAATCAGTATATTTATTTATCTGGAGTTGCTTTCAGAGCTTCTAATCAATATTTTACCTTCCACTGGGAGAAGATCTACTGAAGACCTCAAGGCAGGACTGGAAAGGGACTTAAATGCTATAAAGGTCTTGTACTTCTGAACAGAAATTAATATAATGTAGGGCATTTAAAAAAAAAATAATTCTGAGTCATATGTTTTGGGTCCAGTCCACTGGTTTGGGCTCTTTCTTCATTAATAATAAGAGAAAAATACATACATACATACACACTCAAAGCACTACCACAGTCCTAACCTGCTGGTGGAGTACTAACTGAGGTGTCATCTTCATCTGTGAAAAGAAATACAAATGGAAAAGCACATGAAGAAACTGAAAGCACAGGCCATCAGCTGCTTTAAWACAACTACATGAAAATGTAAAACCTGCAAAAGAAAGGGAAATAAACTGCAATATTCAGGTGCATTCACAATGGAAGCTTCAAACTGATGAGGAAAGCTTTGYGTCATTCAGTAGCTGAAATGGTAAACCTTAATGTTTCAAGCAAATAAAAAAAATGGGATGTGGACTGTGATCTATTATTAAATTATGAGTTTATATGAGAGCTGCGGMGTGGTTCTGTTTGTTAGAGATGTAATCCACAGGAATTACAATAAGAAAGCCACAATGAGATGAAGGGCAGTCACATATCTAACCTGAGGAAGATGTCATTTCTCTGATGACCACGTCTGCAATTAAAATGTGCACCACATATGCATTCAGCGTTATTAAATCAAGATATGAAAAAGTTAAAACCCCGTATTGATAGTTTGTAATTTCTATGCTACAATATTAATTTAAAAAGCAAGGAAAAATCTACTTTTTTTTTTTTTTTTTTCTCGTATCAACAGGAGAAAAATTTTAAATAAGGAAAGAACTATTATCATCATGCTGGATTTTCCTTTTGATCACACCTAAAGTTGATCATCAGGTATTAAATCACTGCAAGCAATTGTTACTCAGATATTTAAAAATGTTTAATCACATCTAATTCTTTGAAGTATATATTTATATAACTCAAAGCCTGAAAAAAACCATGAAACTAGCATCAAACTGTAATCATGATTATTAGAAAAGCAGAATAAGGTAAAGACCATTTTAACAAGTGTTACCTACATATTTCTGAATTTTAGATGCTGACTGGAAACCTCAGAGATCAGCTTTGATAAAAATAAGCAAAAGGTCTTAGTGTCTAAAAAGCCCAATGGTAAAAAAAGAAAGAAAATTACCAAGGTATCCTTTGAAAGGCAAGAATAAACTAGATATATTTAAGATTTAATATATAAGTAATATAAAAGTAACAAGTCTTTACACAGTATTAGCAAATAATCTGTAGAACATTTCAAAATGGAGAACAGAATTGAACAACTTCGGGAAAATATTAACCCACATCTTTAAAGATACTTTTCTTTGGGTTTGGGGTTTTTTTTTATATCCTATATTTGTGTTTCCATAATCAAATCTTAAATCTGAAGTAACCTTTAGATTTTGACCTCAAAGTTATAATTTATCTATATTTTTTCAAGGAAAAATGTAATAATTATGACAAAAGCACATATGAAATACAGTTACATTTTCATAAACACTGGCAATATTGAATTTTTGGGTTTGTTTAACCACTGAAGCCTAATTAAAAGCTTGTTAATAGAATTGATCTACTTAGCCATAACAGTTTACTCATTCCTTTTTAATGATTCATCAAACTTCTTTTTAAAGATCCCTTGGGAAGAGGATGAGAGTTGTAAAATTATGCCTACACATGAAGGATTAATGTGTTATCTTGCAAATACCTTTTCTYATTCATAAGAGCAAAAAAAAATTTAATTCTTTGATGGAACTCATGACCTGCATCATCCAACGCCATCAGCAGAGGTTGAAGATTTTGATTTTCAGCAAAAGCACAGTAATGATTAAGTCATGTCAGATGTTTTAACACACTGTATTAAATGGATTAAATGGATGCAAGGCTGTGTGCTTCCACTGCACTTCCTTCTCCATATCTCATGACAGCAGAAATTGTGTTTTGGGCTCTTTTTGTCAATAATGTCACCACTGTGATTGATGGTGGCTGGAAAAAAATAATTTAAATCAGCCTAAAACATTTGATGTGATGCATCCTATGTGATAATCAAGGTATGAAAGGACCACTCAGATTTCTCTTTAATTTAATCATTTGGAAAATGAAGAAACCAAAAAGACATTATGGGCTGATAAGATGCATTGCTCCATAAAGATCTTTATTCTTTGTCTCTGGCACATTCTCATTAACATATTCATGTTTTTTTTTCTCTTGTTTTAAATGATAAAATTAACTGTGGAGCAGGCTGAGCTTCGTTGGGAATAGAGTCTTACTGGACAAAAGAGCTCTGCCTATTCCAGAAGAAGCCATTCTAAAATATTTTTATGCTCACACTTACTGTGACCTTAATATTACAATTCCTGACTGCTGGCATAGCAAATGTAGAATTTTTTATTTTTTATTCTTTTTTTTTTTTTTTAAAAGCAGTTACTGATTATATAAGTGGCATCAAGGATTTTAGATCTACTTTCTCCTGATCTGAAAAGTACCACCCAAAATGGAAGCTGCTCTTCTGCCATCAGTCACATTGTTGATAAACCTTTTTTTGTTTTGCAGAAGTGGCAAAATCCTATTAATCGTATATTTTGTGTAAATATAAATATATAAATAAAACATAATTGTATTTTTTTTCCTAGTCTGTTTTATTATTTATGCTGCACTCACAGAGCACAGCAAGACTGAGGGCTTCAAATTTATCTTTCATCACCAATCTGATTTTCCAAGGATTTCAGCAATCCCATCAAGGGAACTCGACTCTTTGGAAGTGGTAAATGAAACACATCCCTACAGGAATTTTTAGCAGGGAGATGAATAGATGGAATTTTTAGTAGGGAGATGGATAAGGGAAACCTGGAAAAATACAAAGATTACACATGCAATAACATTTTAGTAGGTGGTTGGAAGAAACCTAGAGGAGAGGTATCAGTAAAACAAGCAGGAATTTTAGAAGCTCTCTGAATGGCTGGATGGGACCTAGAAAAAGGAATGAGCAAATTGATATTAAAATTTGATTAATATTCCAGCAAGTGGGAACAAAATTACAACATATTTGATCTGTAAGATAATGCTAAAATTAAAAACAAAGACACAAGCATTTAAATTGAATGAATATAAGRTAATGTAGTAAATTCGGAGGAATTTCTGCTGAGTCACTTTTTTTCTCTGAAAACAAAATGGATGATCTGATATATCCTGAATTTTTACATTATTTCAGCTATTTTTAACTGTTTTATGTTATGAAAGAAAATTTTATGTTTGCTGCTCTGAGCTACTAATTTACAGCAAAATAACCACAAGAAACAAAGAATTTACGACGCTGTTTTTCATTTTATAACTTCACAGTGAACACAAAAGAATATAAATATGGAATTTCATGCAGACAATAAGTACCAGAAAGATAGAACAGTAAAAAACAAACACACAGTTAGGTGCACTCTGTCTTCCTGACTTCTGCTGTTAATTTTGTCTTGGAGATGAGGTGAAAATTATGGGCTATGGGATTTACATGAGCCCATCTCATGATCCTACAGTGTGCTCTGCCTTATAAATTATCATCAGAGAGGTCACAACTGCTGACACACAAGAATTGTAGAATTGCTGTGGAATTCAGATTTGAAATCTTTCCCATCTCATTCCCATTGAGGGAAATACCCAAATCTGCTGCTTCTGAAGCTGCAGAGAGGATTTTTTACATACAGCTTACATAAAGCTAACATCTAGCTGGTTCTTCATAATTTCCTTGCTGAAGTGTTCATTTTCGAGTGTAAATGACKTTGGACAGATTGGAAGAATGGACCCTTTTCCTTTTCTGTGAATTATGCTCACCATTATAATGATTTTTTTTTTTTTTTTTCTGGCACACAAACCTGAAGAATGGAACCTTTTCCCTTTCTGTGAATTATGCTCGCTRTTATAAAGATTTGTTTTTCTGGCTTACAAACCTGAGGGAATCACCCTATAAAAATATATTTTCCCTTACTTGGTGATGCTCTGCAACAAAGCAAGAGCTGATAGGAACAACAGCACAGTAACTAATTTTAAAAAATATTACTACTGAGTGTTTGGCAGTGATATCCACTTTGCTTTGCAGAGATGACAGTTTCCCTGGAGCATGGCAGAAAGTCATTTACATATTAGTATTCAGATTTTCACTGGAATTTTTAGAGAGGCAACAGCTGCCACCGTGGGCTAAAACTGCAAACAGTTTCCATACTAGGATCTCAAAAAACAATTTTTTTTGAGAGTTTTCTCTTAGGAGGAACACTTTTCCTCCTAGAAAATAMTTCTGCCCTTCACTAAATTCCAAACAGAAACATAATAATGGATAAGAAGAGAATAGAAGTATTGGGTAAAGTTACCTACCAATTTTTTTCATTTTTATTCAGTGAAATGTAGGCTTGTAAGGAGTGGGAAATCACCGTTCACGTTCAGTTTGGGAACAAACATTTCTCTCRTATCCAAATTAAAGCAAGCAGAACTAACTGTTGGAATAGCTTCAGGMAAGCTTTTTCCTATCTTTTTTTTTTCCTATCACTAGGCATGCAAATTATTTCTGAATTGCATTTCCACTACCGAGTTGGCAGGTTTGATTACTCACACAAAGTTTTCTGTGTCAAAATAATAGCTTGACGCAAGGATAGCTGGCAAAATATCCTGCACTGGAGCATGGTTCAGCATTTTTATTTTCTAAAGGTGCTTGAATCACACACTCTTAGTGCTTCTAGTCTGACTCTGCTGAGAAAAATGGCCATGCATGCCTTTGCCAAAGAAATCTGTGAGTGTCAAGGATGCATCCAGTCTGCCTAAAAGATGGCATTTTGTTCGGAAGAAATCAAAAGCAAGAATTTTCAAGCGAGCCATTTCCTGATTTGCCATGAAAAACATAACCATGCCAAATGAAAAGCAAGCATTGCATCAGTTATAAGCATATCTTGGTCTGGTTTAGCCTCTGATCAGAATTAGCTTTAAAAAAAAAAAAAAAAAGATTTTTCTTTGCAAAATAAGCTGATGGGGTGTTTGATTTCTACTTTGGCAGGGCTCCTACAAAAAGTAGGGGAATTTGGCCCAGCTCCCTCAAAATTTATCTTTGTAACCAGGAGAATTGACAACAGAGCTAGAATCTAATTTCAACAGCACTAAAATATTAAAACTGGAGCTGATTTTTGCATGCATTGCTAGTGGAAAAGAGATCTATCTGTTCTCAATAAACAGTCCTTTAACACTCCTTTCACAGTAATGAGGTCAGCTGCTCTTCCAAAGAGGACAGAGAGGTCAGTGTGTGATTTTTATTTCCAAATGAAAAAAATCTATAGGGCTTTCTGAAAGGTAAAATATCAACTTTCTGTGGTGGAACAGAAACAGCTCAGAATGACAGGAGGGCATTTTCCACTTTATTTAAAAGCTACCAATGTGCACAAAATCTGAGTTTTAGCAAGCTTGGTCAAGGACAAGATCCAGGCTCATTTAAACTCAGCTTTCTGCTCATGCAAATCACTTGTAATTTGATCAATAATTAATTAATTAAACAGTCAATATAAATACTGCTGCTAAAGCACCAGTCTGGTTTGCAGAATTTTTGAAGATATTCATAAGTATCATAACTTTCTTCTGCTGGCTAAGTCATGCAGAAAAAGGATCCAGGAAGCTTCACTTCACACTCCTGAAATTTAGCACCAAAATTCTGGAATAAAGCTCAAGCAATCCAGCATCAGAACAGCTTTTAGGAATTTACTGCCCATTTTCTAAAATATGGTTTCAGACTTACCTTTACCCTTGTCGTTTCCACCGTTCTGTGGTGCTGTTTGTTCTGTGTAGGAAGTACAAGGATAGTTTTGAGAGGATCTTAAAGTGAAAAGAAAAACCTACACAGACAGCATTAAAAATGCAGGTTCTGCTGGCACTGGAAAAACAGCATTAAAGAATGGATGATAGATGTTTATATGTAAAACACTGCAATCCTGTAAAGCATTTTACAACCTGTGCATATCAATGCAATTTCTGTGTTTTGAACAGGTCATGTAAGATTGATGCTCCTGGGCTCAGTGGAAGAAAAAGCCAGGAATTTTTAGAAGCAGCAATTGTAAGTCTCTCGTTCTCATGCTAATTTTGCAAAAGGTTTTGGGATTAGTTACATATCACTGTTAATTGGGAAGAAGTTGAGTCAGACATGAGGTTCTGCCATTCAGTTTATCTTTAAGAAAAAGTAGAGAGTGTATTGAGGATGTTCTTTAGTTCTTTATCACCATCTGAATCATTATCAACACACTCTTTCCAAGACTATTTGCATTTCATTTTACTGATCAGAAGAAATGCCAGCCCATCCTCTACTCTGAACAGGTGAATGAGAATTATTTTTGATCTCACATGTATGAGAAAACTTGGACTGTACTTTCAACAAAACAATTTCCACACTTTATTTTGGTATTTGATAGAGTTCCTATTCTTTTCAGTTTCCTACCTCTTTCAATTTGCACACAAAGAAATCTAGAATCTTGTCAAATCCTGTGAACTGTGCCATCTTCAAGGGATAAACTCTCAATATCCCATTGCCTGTGAACAGTGACTTTCTGTGACAAACTTACCTGCCAGCTGCCTGACAAAACATGGGTTTGGGTGATGGTCAATAGACCAACATGGTCAGGATGGAGTTAAGATAATTTTTGTTCCATGGGGGAAACATCTGCAAGAGCCACTTGAGATTCTGATTATTCTGATTTCTTGTTCACGTGAAATGAATGAGAAATTACTGTGCAGCTATAGTAACCATGAAAATAAAACKTGAAACTTGAAAGGAAAATCTGCATTCTGGAATTGTGACAGACTCTTGGAGCTTCTGTCTGGATTCCCTAAATTTCCATTTGTCAGATTGTTCCTTTTTAATGGGACTTTTGTCCCAGTAACACCTTCATTTCCCACTGGGAACTGGGATCAGGAGGTTTCCCTGTTCTTGGCAGGTGGTAGCAGGTTCACAAAAATTTAAAAACTTCTTTAGTTTAAGTTTTCCACACTTGTGGATTGATATTGAGGAAGGAGTTCTCACAACAACTTCCCAAAAATTTCCTGGTGCAGTTCAAGGTGCTTGACTGTGCCCAATAAACTATTTATATGTTACAAAACTTGGATTCCTGAAAAAACAACTCCCCCCTTTGTGTGACAGCACTTGATAATCCAAGATAACAGCATCTGGAGCCAGGCAGAAGGAAGCCAGAAGGGACTGACACTTCCAGTTTGGAAATATCCACATTTGGTCTGTGCCTAACCAAAAAACCTCATAATACCCTACTTGTCTTTCAGAAATACAGGTAAGGAGGAAAGGAAGGGGGTTATAGAAATGCTTTTGTGTTTATTCCCATATTTTAAATAGAAATTGAGAAGATGTTAATTATCTAAAAATGTCAATAGAAGCTTTTAATGCGACAGTTCAAAGATGCTGTTCCTTTCTGCACACAAAAAGCTGTTTCTCATTTCAGTTCTAGTGGAAAGTTAAGATTGATTAAAAACATGAATTCAAGTACAAAGTATGTCAGGTAAGAGCCTAAGGGTGAAATTAATTAGTTTAATATTAACTGCACAAATTTTATGGTTGAGCAAAATACCATTAATTAAATACCAATTAACTTTCCTTACAAATATATACAGTATGAAAGATTTCATCACATAAAAATAATACAATTTATTTAACCATAACACTCATCTTGGCAAGTGATACTACTACCTTTGTCATTTTTTAATGAAAAAGTGTATTTCTGAAACAAAGACATCTTGAATCAGCCTTGTAAAATGCCAGTTAGCAAGAACATAAGGAAAGGCAGATTTAACACTTGCAGAGTATTTGTTCTGTTTGGAATTGCTGTTTAGGTTGCTGCACTGAGAATAAAATTCATAAAATTATAAATAATACAAGAAAAATAAAATTATTTTAAAAAAATTAGAAAAAAAAAATTAAAATGGTTGAATTAGACATGCATATTTTATATAAATATATTAACCATTATTAGGTGATCAGGAAATTCCTGTTGGATGAGCAGGGATGACCCAGCAGCAGTCAGAGGTGGAACATTGTTCAACTGCTTAGACACTATTTGTAATTTTCAAAGGGCTAAAAAGTGAGGGAAATGAATCCTGTGCTTGATTCTGTCAGCTTTACTCACAATGTACCTTCGAGGAGAAATGAAAGGGAATATTTTGGYAATTAAATGCTGTCCAGCATCAAAGAGGACAGTGCGATTCAGCCCCAGAATTCAGCAGCCGTCATTTACCTGTACCCTGAAGGGCACACACAATATTAAACAAATGATCATTCACAAACAAAACTTCTGAAAACATCAACATTCAGGCAAAATGAAGTGAGAATATCTCACTTGGGCAGGTTTGTTTTGCTTTTGTTGCCATCCTCTTACTTTCAAAGAGACCGTGAACACAAACCATATTAAGGTTATGCCGTATTTAGTCTCATGCAATTGTTGTTAATTCTGCAGCTCAAATTAGCATTTTTTACACTAACCTGGAGGTGGCGGTGCACTTTCATTTTCAGTTTCTGAAAAAAATGAGAGAAGAAGACAGATATTGAGCTTCAAATACATGAAAATATTTTTCAAACATTTGGTGCACGTTTGTTGACTTTGAGTTCTTTGATATTTTAATGCAGTTGTGAACTTTTTTCGCTTTCCTGCACACAATATGTGACAACTTCTGAGTGACAAGGTCAGAGATCTAAAGTGTATATTCTGCAAACAGAGGTCAGTGTGATTGTTTAGTGTGGAGATGGGTAATATCCATAGAAAAGAGGAATATTTTAGGTTGGAAAAGATCTCTAAGATCATCGAGTCCAACCATTAACCCAGCAATTCTGAGCACTACTAAACCATGGCCCCAAGAGSCACAGCTTCGTATCTTTTAAATTCCTCCAGGGATGCTGACTCCAAATCTCTGGGCAGCCTGTTCCAGTGCTCAAAAACCCTTCCAGTAAAGAAATTTTTCCTCATATCCCATCTCAGCATCCCCTGGTGCAATTTGAGCTCATTTCTTCTTGTGCTGCTTGGGAGAAGAGACAAACCTGTACAAGTCTACAGTTTCCTTTCAGGCATTTTTCAGAGAGTGGTGTGGTCTCTTCCTCATGTGCAGGTTTTCATATTAATTGGCACCCAGCACATTTCAGGAATTACAGTTCTGGAATATCATGGAATCCAAGTTGATTTTCAAGTTTGGGTTTGATTTGTTTAAACCAATTGGTCTTGACTGTGTGCTTAAAGGTACAACTCACCAAATCAGTGGATTCTGTCAAATAATCTCCTATTTTTAGGCAAAATTTTCACCTGCTGAAGTAACATCTGATATGATTTTAATCATGAAGTGTAATAGATCCATTAATTTAGGGATATCACAAATAGAGTGAATGCAGAGACTTTAATCTCGTTTTTACCACACTGTTAGATCTAGAGTTCAATGTTCAGTGCAAGCAGAAAGTTAAAAAAWAAAAAAAAAAAAAAAWGTCTTCTTAGCTGCTCTCAGTAACCCCTGTTTGGGTTTTCTTTCTTTCAGTCATGATTTTTGAGGTAAATCACTTCCCTTTCTGATGTGACATACAGAAACCAAGCTTTTTATCCTGTTTAAATGTTATCCTTTTGGGATGACTTGTTCCCCCATCTGAAAACATCAGAACAAATTGACTAGCTAAAAGATACTTTTAAAGCAGAAAAGGAAGCTTATTTTTAATATTTAAAAGCTTTAGTTACTTTAGACAGGTTGAAAACAGCAATATTTATTGGCACTAGTGCACTGACTTACAGTTTAACTACTTAGAGCAAGCAAAGATTTAAAAGGTTGAGATCCTGAAATGTAACAGTGGATGTTCTTTGCCATGAGCATTAACCTTTGGGACCCCACCTCAAGTAAGATTCAGGAAACAAAATTTCAATCTCTGTCACACAGAAATGCTAGTAAAATATAACTAAATATAATTCTCATTTCTCAATAAATACATTTAATGTTTAAAGGGGAGGGATATTTATAGTGCAAATAGAATTTTAGGCTAAGGTTGTGAAGTTGGTATGGTTTAGGAACTTCCAGTCACATACATGCAACAGCAAATTCTTGTGCAGGTTTCAAAGAGAATCCCTTGCTACAAGAAAATAACTTGTGCTGATCACAGCACCCATCATAAAAAAAGAAAATAAATTTATTTTATATTAAAGATATTACAGACCAACACACACAGTGCGACAATAATAAAATACCTTTGCTTAAGTTCATAGCAATTTATTTCTTTTGGTCTCATTACTGACATACTAAGTTTTGTTTTGCGGCCTAAAAAAAGTGAAAATTTTTCAAATGAAAATAGGAAAATTGAAACACAAAAAGCAAACATATTTGCTTTACTACCATGACATTTCTCACTGTTTCCGCTGAGAGTAAGATGCTTCTGAGACATGGTTGTGGCATGAAAGTGTGTTTCTTGCATGGAAAAGTAATGGCAGAAAATTATTGATTGTATATTTTTCCTTCTGGAATTTAAAAGCTAGAAACAGGGAGTATTCTTATGAACACTGGATTAGAAAACTCCCTGGCTCACCAGCAAGATTCACAAATTTATAAATAAAAACTCAGGAAGTAAAGCACTTTCTAGTCTCAGATGAAAGCCTCATGAGACTTTTGAGGCACTTTCCTTGAACTTTTCTTTCATTTTGAGACTTATTTCATGGCTTCACCAACACTATAATGCTGCTCAGCAATCACACGTCTCACAAGCCCTGCCTTACCCAGCACAGATGTTACCCAAAATTCATGACACAGACCAGACCATAATAATCATGTTTCAGGCCTGAACTTCATAAATACGGACAACAAAGGAGATATTCAAAACCTGAGCACTCTTAGAGGAAACCTACTCTATTGGRGTCTGTTTTTATAAGGGAGTTTGGATTAGACAATCCCCAAAAGTCCTTTCCAACCTCAGCTATTCTGCAGTTCTGTGATGGGATGGTGACTGAAGCCAGACCAACAAGTCAGTGATTTGTTCCCTAAAATACAATTCGAGGCTGTTCAAGTTACTGCTGAGAAAACTGAGGCGAGAAAAGAACTCAAAGGAGAGACCTGAAGTGCAACGTGGCAAGAAAAAAAGAAAGGCGGAGAGTTCCAGGCACCGGGGGTGGCGGAGACATGGGAGATACCTCAACATAATCTTTTGGCCATGTGCAGCCCCTTTCATGGTCATGCCAGGCTTACAGCTCCACTCCCGAGGACAGCCAGGAAAAAAAAAAGCATTAATAGCCACGGGTCATCTCCACCTCCCCAAAGAATGACAGCCCTCTCTGGCTGACCTCTGCAGCGGGCTCGGCAGCCAGGACAGTGCCCTGCACACCCAACCCGCAGCTCATGGCTGGGCTCCTTCCCCGGCAGGCATGCTCCCTCCCTGGAGTCCCTGCATGCCATTCCCCGCAGCCTTTGCCTAATTTGGTGCTCTGGCACCGCATTGTCCGGGGGCTGCTGGTGGGGAACATCTCCACGTGGAGTCCTGCATCCCTCTGGAGAAGAGCAGCTCGCTGGGTTGTGATGGAGCCCCTYGGGACAAAGGGGAAAAAGGCTCTCGGAGGTCCAGAAACCGGCGAATCCACACCGTAGTGTCAAGTGCAGCTTCCACAGAACAACTAAAGTCTACCTCCGCTTCAGAGTTTCTGAAACAAAAGGTTTCTTCTCTAGAAATCCTTCTAGAGCATGCTCTCTACTGAGAAATAATCTGATTTGAGTGCAGCTTCCACAGGAAATTCCCAATCAGAGCAGAAGCAAGAAACTGCAATACATCATTACCTTTTTAATGAATTTCCATGGAAATTTTTTGTTATTTTTAAATTATGTTTTTGTAATATAAGTATAATAATAATATAATAATATATCAATAATAATATTATTATATAGATAATATCTCTAGTTTATATCTAATATATATATAATCTTGTATCTAATATATATATCTATTCTATTATATCTATCTATAATATATATAATATATGCATATATATAATATATGCATATATATAATATATGCATATACATGTGTGTATATACTATATCATAATATACCTAAAACCAATAAATTTCTTCATTTATAAACATATACATTAAAAAGAAATAAAAGTAAAAACAAAAAAAAGATGTAATTTTTAAAATATGTCTACAAAAACTTTTCTAAACAGACATTGGTCCCAAGTCTTTACTGAAGAAGCTGAGAATGTTGTTTTTCAGCAGTTTATGCTGTGCTAAAACACATCCTGGGGTTAGTCCTTGGCTGTGAAGCTTGTGATGCATCTGGCTATATGTAATTTACAGCAAGAATAGGAATAAAGTGGCTGAAATCCTACAGCAAGAACAGGAACGAGCTGGGCAGTCCTCTCTCTATGGCTACAAAAGGACAGTATATTAAGTGTAGTTAGCAAATACAGAGAAAGCACAACTGCCACTGAGATAATATCTCCAGAAATGCTTTCATGCCTCAGCCATGTCATGAGATGCATTCAGGATCCAGTTTGACACAGGATATGAGTGCTGAGAGCCAAGACATTTTTATTTGTAATTTATGATTGTATACGCACACATACGCGCTTGGAAATCAGCAGGAGACGCAACCTGACCCACTGCCAACTATTTCCCATCTCTTTCCCACATTTACTATGTTCAGGTTTTCAGATAAAATAAGACTTAAAATCTCTTGCTCTGTATATAGACAACTGAGCTTTAAAAAGTTCCACGAGATTACTGATGTGCTACAGTTACGGAAATGCTTAAGAAGCGCGTTAAATTGGGACTATCATCATTTAAAATTTCAATTCCATTTTAGGCATCTGACTTGCAACAGCCAGAAGAAGCTTTGGCAGGGAATGGGGACAGGGATGTCATTTTGGGTGTGGTGGCCAGTTCTCAAGAGCTCTGGATTCCCACTTGCACTGMCTTCCCTGACAGCACTGAGCGTAGAAACCCTCTGATATCACATTTACTGTGATCATAACGAGGTATGATGACTGCTATAAAACAGTCTCCACGTCTACTCTTCTGCTGTTCTGGAAGCAAAATATCCTGGAGACCTTCAGTTCAGACCTTTCAAGAGCTACATCCTGTCAGCAGGYACATGGGGAGTGAGGTCTGGCTGGATAACCATCGTTCAACAGGTTTGTTTTGGGTGGGCTTAAGAACTTCCAATTATTTTGGAAAATGAGTAGTGGGTGKTTTTTTTTTATTTTTTTCCCTTAGGTAAGTAAAAGAAATGACCTTGAGCATGAAATTGGGACTTGCAGAAAGCCTAAAGATAGCATTTCACCGTCGCTGGGCCGGAACATCCGCAGGAAGGAGGAGGAAAGTCTCCCGCACTCATTTCTCCCTGCAGTTCCACACAGATCAGTTACAACCCAGCAAAGAATGGCCAAGGGATTTAGGATCCCACCCAGCCTGAGCTGAGGAATTGCCCCCCCATTCGCCTGGAAAGGAAAGCAGGACTGTGGCTGCAACCATCAGGGACACAGGTACGATATCTCTCTGTGAAACAKCAATTATTGGAGAGACTCTCACGTCAAACAGCACGAGGAGAGGCACTTCCTGTTTTTTGTCACCAAGATCTATCAATTCATGCCAAATTCAAGGAGGTGGATTAATCTCTTGGACACGTCCCTGAGAATCAGGTTGATATAACCATTAGGAAGGCGTTCCTAAAGGACTGACCCTGCTGATCAGGCACAAAAAGCCAAAATGCAGCTTTGGAGAGAGAGAGCGGGGCTCCCCCAAGCCCCGTGCAGGACACAGGACTGTCCTTGTGGCATGAGGCTTTCTCCTGGGGTGRATGCTCCACTGGAAGAGGTGGACAGGAAGGATTAAGGATGTGGAAATGTTGTTTGACAGACCTCGTGCCCAGATCAGCAGTAGACAAAAGCAGAAAAGCTTATCCCTTTCATTCTTTATATTCCCAATAAAACAGGTGTTGTGGAGAAGGGAAATGGCTCAGAATGGTTGGACTGTTTTCTGTGGGTCGTTCCACCCAGATCACAGTGATCTGTGAACACAGCCTCACCTTTTGGGAGACAGGAGCTTGCTCAACAAACTTTAGAGATTGCCAGAACACGAGGAGCATTTTATTGGAAAACAGCACTGTCAGCAAACCCCGGAATAAATGAGCTGGAAAACAGAGGGATGGGTACAAATTCATTTATAATCTATGCAAATGCATTCCATTGGATTTAAATTGAAATGAACACAAACACCTTATCCCCAAAGAYGAGAGGAATGCTTGTCATTCTGCAAAATCTGAGCATAGGGTCTGCCTATGAGTTTGTCGACTCCTGATAAATAATCTGATTTGTGTGCAGCTTCCACAGACAATTCCCAATCCCAGCAGAAGCAAGAAACTGCAATACCAGCTGATATAATTACCTTTTAAATCCATTTCCATGGACATTTTCTATGTTATTTTTAAAATATACCTACAGAAACTGYTCTAAACAGACCGAGTCTGTTTTCAGGATTTTAGTCCTAAATTCTGAAAACAAAAGTCGTTCTAGACGACTGAAGTAAATAAGTTCTTGTGGCTGGCGAAATCACTATTATTGTGGCCAACAAGGTGATAGAGCCAAAGTGATACATTTATGATGTATTTCCAGTTTCTGTTTCCTCTTATAGTGATGGATCAGGCAGAGAAACTGCTGGGTTTGATTTGTGACACTGTTTAAAGGTGAAAACAGCAACCTTAGGTTAAACACTTCCTCTTATTGTGACCAAGTGAGCAAATCAACACATCCACTCAATATCAAATTATTCAATATTCCAACAACTAAAAGTGTCACAATCCAGTGATGCATTTTTAGGTAGGAACTGAAGAAGTGAAATGAACAGAGAGTTTGCTTAAAAATTTAGTTTTGCTTATGATTAAAACTCATAAAACCCAAACAAGCCCAAGGTTAACACAGTCCCAGCACACAATCTCACTGGGAGTAGTCCCATTTCAGGACTAATGGAAACTCTTTCCATTATAAAGGATTTCATGGGCCACCACAGCCAATCAAACCAACACAGGTTAAAGTGTAGAATATTCCCTGATTTAGGGGCTGAAAAACTGAATGAACAATTGGAACAAAAGCCTGGTAATAGTGATTTCTGTGGAATGGACTAGAAATGCCTTACAGATCCACACAGGAGGAGCTGCAGTGTGATTGGTGGGTGCAGATTTTGTCTTCAGTGCCGTTCATAATTACAGAAGTGCATAAATCTATCATTGCTTATTTCATRTGTTTTCCTTGCAGTTTCCACTTTCCAGAAAAGATGCTGCTAAATCAAACCTGACCAAATATAAGCTTCCACTCATTTCCTATGCTTTCACGTAGGAATTAATCTCTAAAGAACACTGTAACCATGACCTGGAACAAAATCAATTTAATAAATATATATTTATATGTCAATAGTCTTATAATGTTCTTCTTTTCCAAACTTGAAATGTGTACTGCAAAGSGGATCCTGAAGGCTGCCAAGCACTGACAGTATTTAAAATAGATAGGTAAAGCTAAACTTTAGTGGCTTTAGTCTGGTTATCAAGTTCCCATGAATTCTTAAACTCATATTTAGCCTACTCAGTCTGCAAGGCACCGCCATGGAGTAATTGAATTCCATTTCTATTTCCATGAGATCTTTCTCCTCTTACTTTATATTAAAGAAAATAATCCATGAAAGTCAGTTCCCAAGCACATGTGCAGCTAAGAGAAAAATTGAGTATTTCTTCTGGTATCTCACATTTCCCAGACTAGGAGTTGACTACTCTTTGAATGCCAAACATTGTCAAAAATTTTTATTAAATCTCTTTCCACTGAGTTTTTCACAGTCACAGTTTTCTAATTAATTCCATCATTAAAGCCAAACCAAACCAAAATTCCCAATTTGTGGGTGKTTTTTTTTAACTTCCAAGACTGAAATTTTGTGGCACTGTCTATCCTGCAAAGTTTTGCTCATAAACTGCTTATCAGACAAAAGGATTTTGCTGAAATGTGTTACAGTATTTACCAGTGGGACTTGTATTAATAAGGTAATTAATTTTACTATCATTACTTTATGAGAAGGCTTTGTCAGAACAGCTGTTTTTGCAGAGCCTGAGACTACTCCTGGTGACACTGATTTACCTTTCATTCCTCAGCTTGATGGGTTAACTTTTATTTCCACTTTTGGAAATAAAACTGTTTTACTTTGAGATGCTACTGCAAAACTTGTTACGAAATGAGGTGTAAATTTAAACCTAAATGTTGTTGAAAATATTCTTGATAAGCATTTTTCCTTTAAAGTTTGCACAGTGAAAGCTGGGGAAATCCCATTCAGAATCAGCTCTTCCTACAAATGGTAGAGAGCCTCGAATTTTCCTCGATTATAGCACCATCTCAGTTTAAATACTCAAATATTTAAATACTCAGTTTAATACCAACCTAAGGTGAATCAGAAATGATTCCCAGCTCCTGCCATTCTGTTCTCCTCACCTCCCTGCTCTCAGCCATCTGAGCCATTCTTTAATGCTGCTTCRCACKAGGGACTCCCCAGTTCTGGCTCCGATCAAAGAGGGGAGAGAGATGGGAGCTCGTGACTAAAGGACACAAGCAGAACTCCTATTTTCACTTTGTAAAACCAACAAAAAAAAACAGTGAAACAGATGACCCCGACTTGTGACCTTCACAGGTTTCCTTCTGGAAGCCCTTGGCACAGAATCCTGGAGGGGAGGCAGCTGGGATGTCGATGCAAAATGTGGGAGCTCGACGTGGTTGGGATTTCTTTCTTGCTAATGAAATAAATTCTCCTTTTAAATAACCCAAACCTAATTAGTTTGGATAGTATTCACCCAAATCAGTTAATCCACTCACCAGAATAGTTTGATCCCACGTTAAAAATGATGACAATATCTACGCTTTATTCTCAGTTTCCTATCCCTCCTTGGAATAGTTTGTCAATATTTTTTCTCTAGAACCAAATATTTTCATTTAGCTCAAGAGATTCCCAAGGGAAAACTGAAAGCAGAAGATGCTCCACTGTGATGCCAGAGACATTAGCATGACTGATTCTGGCATCCTTTCCCAAAGTTTCAAAGGGTAATTAATAAACCAGATTATAGGTTAAAAACGTCATAAAGCACAGAACCGATGTTTGGGAATGACAGTAATTTATCTTTCAAATTTAACAATATACTTTCAATGGCAGTTGCACTTCTAATTATAGGATAAAAGTCAGCACAAAGTTGAAAGGTCATTTATTTCAAGAGAGGAGCAATTAACCAGTAATGAACTTCCTTTCAGATTGCCAGATAATTTCCAAACCAGCTCAGGAAACATTTTACCAGTCTGGAAAAATGCCTTTAGTCTTGCTCAACCCAAAACACAACACGGTTGTTTTGCTGATCTCTCCGGAAATATTTCACTCTGAATTAAGAAATTCCTTTGCAGTATTTTTTTTTATGGAAATCACAGTAAGGAACTGGTGGTCTGCATAATTGCAGAGAGCTCCACAAATGACTGTCTCCTGTTGTTCAGTGCACTCAGAGAGAGTCCTGTGATCATGTGCAGTGGGAAATCATTCCACACAGGGAGATTGACTCTTGGGGAAAATGATGACATCAGCATAAGGCCATGGTGGAAAGAATTCATGCAATCAGCTTCCAGTCTGTTACAAGGAAACATTTGAGACATGCTGATGGGATTCATTTTCACCAAAATTCAGACTAGAACATTCCAGCAATTTAAAATGAAATCCTGCTGGCGTTCCCATTCCCAGGATTTTTTTTTTTATCACAAACATTTTCTTTGATGTTCAGGGCAAAACCAGACATGGACATGTTGGGATTTCCCAAGGACTGAACCTATCAGCTTGTTCCCAGCTCTTTGTCAGAGTCATGCATGCTACAGCCGGGTCTAAACACTGTCATGGATCCAAATGCCAAATAAGAAAAACATTTGCTAAACTCCCTTTGACAGTGGGTGACAGATAACGTGATACTCTGTGATCTTTTCAAGAAGGAAGAGTCTTCTCAGACTTCCTTCAGATGAGAGCACTGCAGCCCTCAGCCCCCTCTCGAGAGTGGGATTGAAACTGGAGCTGCCAGGAGCCTCCGTGATCAGGGATTGCTCCAAGCAGTTAATCACTAATATTATTAGTATTATTAATCACTAATATTATTATTAATCACTAATAATCCATTAAGCATTTCACCCTCAATATTTCACCCAATGCTGATTTTCAGTCATCAGACTTGTGGGAAACACCTTGCTCAAGATGAAAAGGAGGGTAGTAGCACCCACTTTTTGTTTGCTAAACTTTAAGGTATCTCAAACTTAAGGACTACAAAATTCTGTGGCTACTACTTTTTGTGAGTTTCAGTGTTCCAGTACATGCTAAGCAAAGTGGATTAGTAATTCAGTTTAGAGAAGAATTTTAAAAAACAAGTCCAAACTGGCAGTAGAGAAAAGCTTTGCATCAGAGTTGCAGTACTGCAGCAATCAGAAATTGCCCTAAAACTCAGAAAAATACTTGTTTATTGGGATTTCTATGTACTGACTTAAGGAGTTCTTTCTTTTGGCAAGCTTGCTTGTATGGAAATATTTTTCCTTGCTCAGATTCTTGGGATTCAGCATTGTAGTGAAAATCCTCTAGGAGTATTTTGTATCTGTGGAAAGMAAGGCCTTTTTCTGCAGGTGAAATTCAGGAGACCTACATGACATCATGTATGTCCCTTTGTGAGTGCTCATGTATGAAATTATAAACATCCCTGTGTTTTACTCCTGTCAATATTTTCTGCCTCTCGATCTCATCCTGCACCAGTGAAGATAACTGTGAGAACTACATGCCATCACTTAAAAAAACCCAAAAACTAAAAAAGAAAAAAAAATGAAAACAAACACTTATCTCTGCCTTTAGGGAATGTTTGCACACAGCAGGATGTTTGCAGACAAGTTGTGGGGGTTTGCAGCAGTAAATCAGCCAGTGATATATATGAAAAAAGCTCTTGGAAAACACGACAGCAAAATGCATTTATGATGCTGTTGTGAATTACAGTCACAGCTCACGGCATATGGTCTCTAAAAAAGCTGTTGGGCAAGAGAGAAAACTTCATGGCAAAACATGGAAATGCAAAACAAGGGCAAAGAAAAAGGGGCRCAGGACAGAGGTCAGATTTCCCCTTTAAAAATAGGGCTAAGGAAAGCTTAGATGAGAGATTAGTAAGGCTGGAGGGAATGCCATGGAAAAAATGTCATCAGGCATCTGACCCTCTGTGCCTTCACTGCTCTCTGCATCTGTGGGGGAGTGGCAGCCACAGTCTCCTTTTGAATTATGCTCTTCTTTGGGTCTAAAATAAGGGTTTTGACCTAGATACTATGTTCTTATAAAACCACAGATACCAAATGTGCTACAGCGTGTGTATGTATATCTCCATCTACATGAGGATAACAGCATGAGACCCAGAAGCTATTAATTCATCAATTACTCCATCTGCATGGCATTTCTCACGTGGCTGTTCCTAGATATCTCAAGCCACAGATATTCTCCACACCACCAGGAGTAAGATTTTCTGTAATTTTCTGTGGTTTTCTGTAATTTTTGAGGGAACGATGAGTTAGTAGTACTGGAAACCAAGAAAGCTGTTGGAAAAAAGGATAGAAATGCAGTTCTGTGTACATTGAGGTGTGCAAAAATGCTTCATTTCAGTTCAGAAAGCAGTAATAGGTCCTACTACACACACTCAGTCAGCTCAGACTGGTAAGAGGAAGTTTTTCTTCCTTCTAGGACTGTTAGAACTGGGGTTGGGGCCATAATTGGCGCATTGCTTTCCCACAGAAAAGATCTCGTGGCAGAGAGCTATGAAAATAAATACAAAAATACCTGAAAGCTGGGATTCAACAGCTGTTCAACAACTGCTTTACTGCTCTTTCTAGTCCACTAGCACACTGTGATATATGAGTGTCAAGGAGTCAGACCTCTCCCATCAACTGAGTCAATAAACTTTTCATTTGGGGTCTCTTTCAGTTTTATTCAATTTAATTTCATTACAACTTCAGGGCTTTGAGAGAAGGAAAAATCTCAAATAGGCTTTTGGAGCAGATTTGCAGGCTGACTTAGCAAAGCATGACTCCCCTTTGAGAAAAAAGTCAATAAACTTTTCATKTGGGGTCTCTTTCAGTTTTATTCAATTTAATTTCATTGCAACTTCAGGACTTTGAGAGAAGGAAAAATCTCAAATAGGCTTTTGGAGCAGATTTGCAGGCTGACTTAGCAAAGCATGACTCCCCTTTGAGAAAAAAAAATTGATTGTGCTGTTGTGTGAGTTGCTTTTGCTCAAGCACTGCCTCTCATTTCCATTCTGTCAGTTCAATACACACAGCAAATATCTCACAATTAATATCTCTGCACACAGAACTAAGATTTATAGATTTATAAACAGAAATCTGTAGGATAAAGGAACCTTCATCTACACCAGTGGTTGACTGCAACCCACCCTTGGCACATATGACCAAAATTAGGGAGTTATTCTGGGCCTGCAAAGGGATGATGGGTGTATTTTAACTCAGATMCATCTCAGGAAGTGCCACACCACTACCAAATAATGCCTTCAGTTCAAAAACACCATCTGATCCTGCAGAGAATGAAATTAGAACAAAACTTTTTGTGATAATCACCAGATCAAAATAACTTGCTGGAGCCATCACATACAAGGACAACGGCCCCAGGAAGTGGATCACACGCTATTTTCAATTAATAATAGGGCCAGGGAGGGCAAATTATGTAAGAACTATTTCCTATTCTCCAGGGAAGAGAGAGCAAGGACTGGCTGGAACAGGACAGGACTCCCTTCTTGCTGCATTGTTTTTACATTTTCGGGAACATGGAGATGGCACGTGGAGGGGCATTAAACTCTGAAATAATTATAACAATTAAAAATTTAACTGAAATAATTTATCCAGCCCTGCTCCCACCACCTGGCAGAAAAAAACACATGCACTGACCGACTCACAAACTATTATATTTGTGACAGCCTTTCCTGAAACAAAAAAAAACTTAACTCAGTGGCAAACTTCACTCCATGAAGCAACTTTTAAGATGGTGTTTTCGGTTTTTTAAATATTTTAAAAGTTTTCTGAGATTCTGTCATATTTGGTTTTCTGTTTAGCAACTTTTCAGCATTGCTCCAGGAGGTCTAATGCCCTGAATTAACCTCCACCTAGCACTGAGAGAGAGCAGGGCATGCAGTGTCTCTGAATTATGATATCTAATACTATCATGGTTAACTTTGTCACTTTGGACTGAAAATGCACATAAAGACAATTTGGCTAACCAGGAGAGAGGGTCGTGGGTGTGGCTGGTCTTTAGAAGAGGCTGTTCTAACCCATGTGGATGTTAGGCTTCCTGTCCTGGTCCCACTGATCCTGCTCTGAGGATGCTGAGAGCAACACAGGAACAGGGAATGGGTGAGGGAATTTGGGGAGAACCCATTCCCTTGGGTGTAGGCTGCATGTTTTAGGGTCTGAGTGGTTTCTGAGTAGAAATCTGTCTTCAGAATGCTTGAATCCAGAGTAACTCTCTGTCCCTCCAGCATCCCAGGAAGTGGTRAAGATCACCTAAAACTTTCACCAAAGCACTCTTGCCAGAATGGCTTCCTAGGACATCAGATCCTGCTGGACACAGAACTGGAATTTTGCTCTAATTCACTCTCTTCTCCAAGCTGCTTCATCCTGGCTGAGCAACTGCTACTCCAGTGAGCTCTGGGAGCTAAAACCACACCAAGCAAATTAGGGAGGGTAAGTTCCAGAAAGAGGAATTCATGGAGTTTCCTAAATCTGCATGTGTTTTGTTGAACTCTTTGTAGAATATTCAGAAACACTGTATTTTTTAACATAAAAAGTGCTTTTTGCTCATGGGTGCAAATACCACTGATGTAACCAGTCCTTCATCCAATGGCATGAAGATGCCAGAGGAAGTGAGARTAAGCTTGTACAAAAAATAAAGAAGATGAATTATTATTGATTTGAACAGGAATGTCCCTTTCTGTTTCCTCTCATTGAAGGAAAGTAAAAATTTAATTTTGGGTTGATTTAAACACTCAGCCGTGAGTTAAAGCATGTTGATGCCTTCTTACAAAAAATAAAACAAGTAAAAGCATCAGATTCTTCAAAATAACAAAAGAATGGCAGTGGAACCTTAAAAAATATTATTTTATTTTTATCAATGCATTAAGCAGATTATAAACTACAGATGGGTGAACTCTTCTGTGCTCAAGGAAATCTGGGTGTAATGTGCTCCTTTATTTATTGGGGAAGAGCATCTGAGTATCACTTGTAAAAAATAATGGAATGTAACCCTCTCCTGGCTTTCTCACAGAACCTCCCAAGGCAGAAAATCCTTAAACAGCAACTGAACAAATCATAGAGCAGCCTGCAGATTTATGGTTATGGTGCTCAGAACCAGGGAGATACATCGATGTGCCTACACTGTGAGCTGGAGCCCAAGCTGTAGTTACCATCAATGGAATTAGATTTTTATTCACCATAAATTAACTGTTTCTGGCTCAATTTCCACACCCATATGCGATCAGTGAAGCTCTATAGAGTTGCAAAGTTACCAACATTTTCAATAAATTGATGTGGGCATTTATCTCAGGCAATTCCTCTCTTCCTAAACATTTAAAACACCCCCCAACCGTTCAGACCAAACAAACAAAACCCGTTGGTGTCACAAAATGATAAAATGATGGGAGAAAAAGGCTTAGAGCATTGAGTCTCTAACAGCAGTGAAAAAAGAGAAACCTCTGTTTGAAGCCTTCAGAAACAGCATTTCATTTGGGATTGAGAGCAGAGAGGGTGAGCTGGGTGGGATGAGATGGGGCTGTTTCTCAGTCCCACAGCTCCTCAGACTCAAGAGATGTAACTGTTTGCAGTGGGATTGAGAAAACTCTAAGTACAACTAAAATTAACAATCCTATCCACTTGTAATCTTCATTTTACAGATTTTTACATTAAGGGCCAAAGTCACATTAGTGTCTGAATAAGAACAATCCTTTTTCTTTTTCATTCTAGAGCAATTATTAAATTCATAATTTATTACATTGAATCATTATTAAATTAGAACCTTAATTTACTGGAATCTCTGCATTTCCATGAATGATGAGTCTATCATCATAGTTTATGCCTGTCCCAAGGGAAATTTCCTCAGGTAATTTATTTTCACACTTGATTTGCTCTTCCCCTTTAAAGAACACTCTGGATTTCCTCTGATTGAACATGAAATACATTCCATGACTTATTTTCCAAGGGCTGTTGCTGTGTTGGGCAGCTACAAATGCTTTCACAACTGAAATCACGCCCAGATCTCTCTGCTATTGTTTTGTTATGCAACCACCTTGTTTGGTAGACCCTTGAAATTAATATAAAAAAGTTAATTCAGTTTTTTTTTTTTTTTTTTTTTTTTAAAGGGGGAGTACTGCAGCATGGTGGGGTTTTTTAGAGCTCTCTTAAAGCGATATATTTAGGAGGTATGAGGGGAAAGAACTGGGTAGGCCTTTATTTATCTTCCCAACAGGTGCAGTATAGGGAGGCACAAAGGCAGCATTTGCTAAATTCAATTTTGCCAAGTACAAAGCACTCCCTTATCTGCTGAAAGACTGTTCCCTGCTTTCCTCCTAAACTGAATGAKCTTCTTTTTTTTAGTGTGACCATATTAAATGTTTTATTCGTGTGCACAGATGCACTGATTTTCACGCAGGGTGGACAAGCTTTCCAACTCAAGCAAGAACAACAGCGAATAAGCCAGATCAATCTTGCTGATTTAATTTTAATACTTCTACAGCTGTATTAAAATAAAATCAATGCATTGAATAAGAGAGAAGATGGTCAATGCAGCGCCTTCAATTTACACCATAATAAAACAAAACATGAAAGTTCAAAGTTAAATCATGGAGATTTTTCTTTGCCAGCACGAGGGGCAAAGAGTTTCCAGTCAAATCAAGTTTCAGTCAACTCTATTTGACTGGAAAAGTGGTCGGAAACGCAGCAATGATGGAGGCTGAAGGTCAAAGGATAAATCTGAGATGCTCTGGTATCTCAGGAGGAAGTGTGGCTCCCACACTTGGAGCAATGGGAGGGTAAAGGCAATCCAAGAACATCCCAGCTCCTGGTGCTCAACCCAACCCGAGCGGGAGGAGCRGCTCCGCGGGGCCAACACAGCCCACCCTGGCGGCTCTGGTTACAGCACTGAGGCGTAAAGTCTGCTTCCCATTTGAGGAGGGCTTAAAGTTTATTGGCTAGAGGTGATGAGGAGAAGCTTTCTGAAGAATTGAGAGGGAAAATCAGAGGAGGGGTTGCATTTCGCTGTTCCATCATSATCGAAACTCATTTACCTGCAGCTCGACTACAAATGATGATGATGGAACAGCCTGACTTTGAGTGTGATTTGGCTCTGGGACTGAAGGGTTTTTAATGGGAATGCATTCTCAGGGCTGCAGAAGGGCAGTGATGATGGCAGAAGATGGATGTCTGTGTGCTTTTCTTTTGCAACACTCTGCAGCGAGGGGAGAGCAGCTGCACTGCCATGCCTGGTGCCATGAAAAATTGTTATAGGAGTCCAGACTTCTGCATGGAAATCACTGAACGATGTTGTAAAATGTTCATGTGCTGGGATCCTGAATTTTCAGGAAAACTTTCCATCAGCAGTTTTAATTTTGACGCAAGCCAAATTTTTACAGTGTAGCAGAATTCCCCTTCAACTTGTTTTTTACCAATGAAAAACTGTCTAGCCTTGAAAATATGGTATTAAAATAAATCTGACTTTAATTAGCTCTTAACCAACATTTATGCTTCTTTTCCCACCGAAATGCCGCTCTGCATGTCTACTTCTATGATTTATATGACTTGTATGACAGTATCTGTTATCTTGGTACACCAGACAGTCATATTTAAAATTTAGAATATTGCAAATATGATGCAAATATAACAACAAGGAAAAAGTCCTACAATGAAACAAAACTAATTGTGTTTAAAATTAAATAGAAGTAAAGGCTTTTTCCACTGGGYGTCTTCAGAGGCAGCAGTGTTACCATATCTCCAAAGCAGTCTCCACTGATATTTATGTCTGTTTACCTCCTTTCACAAATTCCTCCATTTTTTTTTACAGATTGTTCTTCTGACAGACAGTGTATGAAAGCAGTTTCCTTCACAACTTTTACAGCCATGCTGTTTATAGATTGAATAAAATTTCACTAAAACTCTGTCTAAAGTAGACAGAGTGATTTTAATTTTGATTCCTTGCCAATATGTGGATGCTCCAGGCAGCATCATTCACACAGAGCTTGCAAACACTGAGAAAATGAAGTTGGCAGACATTCTATAAATGCTTTGGCTCAAAATTTGGAATGGTCGCTTAACTCGTGGCCATGAGTTATTTCCTAGATTGGGGAGAATAAATAAGGCAAATTTACAGAGCTGCCTACTGGGGACAGACTTGCACCTGTCCCTGTGGGATGATGCCCACAAATAGTTTGAAAAGGTTGCTCTTGAGAGACTTGGCACTTTTTCAAAAGCCTATCCAAATGCCATGGCCTGTGACAGCTTAAGAGGGCACCTAATTAATGAGCTGCTCTTATTAAGAGTATTGGTCAAAGGAAAGGGGGGAGAGGGAAGATTGACTGAGTGAGTGCAATAAATTGCAGGAAGTCATTATCCGAGGGAGGGCTGCTTTATTAATCACCAGGAAAGCCAAAGGCTGTTAAATTTAAACGCACTGGTTAAAGTCTTTGTGGCAACCCAATCACACCCCAGTCACTCATGGATGGAAACTTCACCTTGCACATGCATTTTGAGCCAGATGAGACAAAACTTGTACAGCACCACGACCACCTACTCCAAAGAACCTACAGCTGATAATGCACACAGGACTCGACTTTTTGGGAGCACCAGAAAGGCCTTAAATAATTAGTCATGGAAGCCTGTTTCTCCAGTGACAAATTCCATCAGGCTGAAGCTCTCCAGCAACCTCCTCTGAGCTGAGTGGTGTGTTTAATTTGGTGATCCTATTTGTTAAGAGTGCTTTGTGAGGCTACACTCTCACCAAGTCAGGAATTTTCTCACTTTGTTAATCTAATAATCTTAAAATAGCTCAAAGAGCATTTGGCCTGAAAAAAAAAAAAATCAACCTGGGAACTTGCTATAGCACTGCCTTTGAGAAATTGAGCTATCTACCTCAGAGACTGCAGTGATGAAAAACCACAAGGCTGAGGTTTTCTTAACCAAGTTAAGAAATTGTGATTAATTGTGATCAATTGTGATTTCCCAACTACTTGCTTATCTGTGCTGCTTTTAAGTGGCAGGATCTATGGAAATGAGGAGTATGGGATATATCCAATAGGTTCCTTCTTTTGGAAATGTCATAAGAACACTGCTTGGGGGCCCAAGTGATACAGAAACCTTAAAACTCCTTTTTTCCTCCTCTGCTTTCTGCTGTAGCCCTCTGACAAGCTCGCCAAAGATTTCCCAGTGGTAATTTACAGAACTGGTCAGGCCAAGGTTCAYCTCTATCAATTAATTGCCTTCAAGCCTTGATGCCTTGGACATGGCCATAAGGACAGGAATTTGATGATCATGTGATGATCATGTCTTACTGGTAGAGCTGGGAAGAGCAGAGCTTGTATCAGCAGCAGTGTTGTCCCATTATTGGTACCAAATTCTCCTGCCACTAATCACATTTACTGTACCAKTACTGTCACCAGCTCAGGTGAGTTCTAGGTCAACAAAAAACAAACTTTAGGAAGCAACAAATCCCTGAACTATGATAATGTAAACCTGTTACTCCCTTGAAATCCTGGCTGCAAATAAACTGGATGCAAAAAGGAATAACCAGTGTACAGCCCCATTGTGTCCCTTCTCCAGAGCTCACCACTACTTGTGAATTCTATTAATTTAACTTGTGAGTCCTAATAATATTTCAAGATATTTTAGATCCTGAATACAGGCTCCTCAAAAATCACCTTTGTTCCACAGTCAATATAACATTCAGAGCTGCTAAACTGATTTTGTAACACAAACACGGAGCTGCACTGCTAATCACTGCATTGCAAGAACATCTTTGAAACAATCTAATTTTAAACAGAATAAGAAACATGAGCCTCCAAACTAACTTTCTTCAAAGCACGTATCTTTTGAAAGCGCATAAATATTTTAGGGTTGGGTTGGGTTTTTGTTTTTTTTTTTTTGAGCTGACAGCCACAGAATGCATTCTGATTAAAGTGCATAATACCCAGTCAAATAACAGATCAAATAGAAAGGACACTTAATACATGTGTAAATAATTTGAATTACAAATCAGACACTCTAGAAGGGGCTTGGCTCTGGCTCTGATACGGAGGATTAGGCTCTTGTATTAATACGTGCATTTGGTGCAGCTATTTTCAGAAGGATACTTCATCCATCATTGTCCTGGAGCACTGAGGAGGGCCAGGGAGTAAAGTGATCACACTGGGCTGTCAACACTGCTTGCTTAAGACTCAGTCGTGCAAAAAGTTTAATTTTCATGTGTCCCCAGCCGAAGAAGGTGCAGAGAATGAGCAGTGTTGCTCTGCTCTTGCCTTCCACAAAACCAGAAAATATTTCCCAAAAAAAAACTTGTAAAATGTTTGTGAACTTGTAAAAAGCCAATGCTATCGAAAAGTCACTGTTAAATCCAATGCACCTGTTTAAGCTACACACATTGAGCTTTCAGAATTGAGGAGAAATAAATGCAAATTAATGATTTTTATGATTTCCATAAGATTATCTTATAGATTAAATCCAGTTTTGCATTTGGGAATGTGTATGGGGACCTGTGTGACTAACTTTCATACACTAATATTTGAAAAGCATGTAGAGTCTGAACATTATGGTTTTGCAAAAGCTCTTTATATGGTCAATGTCAAAAAATAATCATCAAAAAGTCTTACCAAAACATATGGATTTGAAAGAAAAATACAAGAAGAGCTATAAAAATAATGTAAATAGAAGACAACTATGTAGCTTAAATTTTCAAAATGATAGAGAAATAAATATTAGCTTTTAAAAAATTATTAAATATTAGACTCTGAACATTTTTCACTGTTTTCCTCATAAAGTCATTACTGGTTTTAACTATCCTTTTGAAGCATAAAATTATAATAATATCTGTAATGTGACAGAATGAATCATTCCGGTTCGAACTATACAGAAAAACTTACTATCTTCTTCACTTATGCATCAAAAATATAGAATATATTCTCATCAGAACCTTAAAACTGTTTCATAAGCACATCCTTCCCATTCAATAATTCTCAGCATATCAATGTCCTGACTCTTTAAACCACATGAAATGTTGATTCCCTCTTTTCCAGAGTTTAGATAGCTTAGAATGGAGAAGCCACAAATTGCACTACAGATATCCTGCAGTTTTTAAAAAATGAACACAGAATTTGCACAATCAAGTAATTTCTCAATATCCATTCAAAGTCATAGCTTGTTGTCTAAAACAATTTGTGCCTGAAAGAAGTTTCTTAGTTTAAAAGGATCATGATCTAATGATGTTACATGGCTATTGTTCTTAATGCTATTTGTGCCTGATAAATGTGAGGTGACCTAAAAGGGTTTTTGTGCGTGCGAACTCGTAATTCCTGTAATTCAGAAGAGCCCAGGCAATGTTCTGTCTGTGCTTACCATCCTTCTTGGTGGGTTCCGGCATTTTTACGAGGATTCTTTATTCCCAGGGAGTTTCAGCCCTTCAGATGCAGCCAGTAGTAGCCCCAAGTCCAGCGGAGAGGGTGTGAGATCAGTGTGACAAGCAGAGGGTAAGAAGAATTCCTCTGCTTTATATACTGCAGCTGAAATATCAATCAAAATAGCACCTCCTCTCTTTTCAATGCAAACACTCTGAAAATTGACAGTTATGGGAAACCCTTCACATCTGTTGTCTGCAGCCTCTGCTCCCTTGGCTTTTGGAAGGAATCTGTGCTGCATTGCATGGGGCTGATGAGAACATCTATAACTTTCTAAATTCGGCCGCACAGCTTGCTCCCTGCGTCCCTCTCTGTAGCATGCTGACACGTATGCACACGCAGACAGGGGCTCAAAAAGTGGCTGCCATGCTATTAAAGAGCCCCTCCTGCCTGCAAAACTTAGAGGAAATGCCTGTGTGCGTTTATGCCTCTTCCCACARCACAAAAGTGACAAGTGGGTACAGTCAGCATGCCTGCAGTGAAACCTCATTTTCTTCCTTTAAGAGAACATGGTATGCAAAGACAGAGTGAGGAGCAGAGCATTTCTCACTATTAATGAAGAGAAAAGGATTATTGTGTTCCTGTTTTCATCAGTGAAGATCCTCTATATCCCTTCTGCTTACATTTGCTACACTTTCTTGGGTCCTTTCCCTGTAGTCACTCTCGTTTTGGCTCTGTGATGTTCCTTTCAGCATGACTGATTCATTAACTGGAGAGATGGCTACTGAGAGCTGAGATATTCCCTTCTTCACCCATCCAGGAGATCCAGCACTGCTTGCCTTTGCCAAGGCAGGAAACCAGACGAAGGAATGGAAATCCTATCTGCAGCACACGCACAGAACCACTGGGTTGCCCCCTTCTTAGGCTCCCACTTAAACCACGAGCATGCAGGCAAGAGAAATGCAGGTCAGGTTAATCAGAGGGTACTGGGATTTACTTTCTCATGCTCTTTTAGGATTTTGAGACAAAACTGTAGTAATTAGCCCAATAGATGTAGTGGTCCTCAGAGGTTTCATTGAAAGACATGTTCATACCATTATCAGGTATCAATGAGAACTTGGCTGCCAGAAAGGCTTCTCAGTGTATGAATGCACCCAAATGTTATGGAAAACCTATTTTACATTTTTGAAAAGGATTTGGAGATGCAATAGCAGTTATGTGCCTGGTTATTCTGGAGTCAGTGCATGGAAGTTTCCTCTGCAACCTGTTTTTTCCTGGCTATTTAACCCTTTATAAAGACTAGGCATTTCATTCCTTTTTTAGAGACCATCATCTGAATTTTTCTGCTCCACTCATTGTGGTGTTTATTATTTGACTGATTCATGTGCCTGTAAAACACAGAGGTAGGCAAGACTTCTCCCTGCAAGAATTTAGACGAGGATTACTAAAGCTGAACTTCCTCCTTTGTGTCACATCACTGTCTAGGTAAAGCTGCTGGTAGCACTGAAATAATTCCTGTTCCTGGAAAGAAACCCTGGAATGGTGACTGGGGATTTTGTCCCTCTGTGAGAATGGGGTATAAACAGATCTGATAACAAGGCAGAGATCCCTTTTTTATTGTTCCCCTTTCCTCTGCCCGCCCCCAGGCACCAAACCCTGTGATGGTTGGAACCAGAGGGGGATGGAGAGCAGCTGCTGATGCTCTCCAACACGGTGCTTCCTCAATGCTCCCCCTTTGTCAGAGGCAAAGGTATTTTGCTTTGCATTCTCCCCATCACGTGCCAAGAGGTGCTGAGAGCCGTGCCTCTGGAGATTCCTGCTAATACAAACAGGATTAAAGCGTGGTCACACTCCAGGAATGGTGGGTTAGAGAGGACCTCCACGGCAATCCCACAGTGAGAAAGGGCTGCTGGCAGGTGCTGATCCTTTCAGCCTTCCTTTGCAGCAGGAGGGAGAAGGATTTTCAGGAAGACAGAATCTGATTCATAGTCCACCTTTATGCTGCTGAATAAATCAGAGACCATTTGCTGGACCAAGTGAAAGGGTGTGGTTTTCATCTGCACAGCAAAACTTGTTCTACATCCTTATTCATGAGACTGCCATCATAATGGGTAATGTATCATGGATAATGGGTGATGGATGATAGAGAATGGAGAATGGAGAATGAAAAATGGGTAATGGGTAATGGATAATGGATAAAATACACAGGAAATGGTTACTGGACATGCCTGGGTTGTGGTCAGGTGTAGGTGAGAGAATTGTGGCTGCCCCAAAATAGTACCAGGGAGCACCAAACCATTTCCCAGGTTTGTAATCACAGGACAATATCTGAACTCACTCCCTAGCCCTGCTTCATTGATGGGTCTAGACATAAGCAGAAAAATTAAATTGGCTCTATAACCTCTGGTAAGCAGGAAGGCACAAAGATTGGTTATGAGTAGAAAAAATCATGAAATATACCCATTTGCCTTTGTGTTCATGGAAAGATCTGAGCTTCACCAGGTCTGTGCTTGTAAGGGCCAACTGTGAGTGCAATCTCTTCAGCTGCACAAGGTAAATTGCAACTGTGGAGCAGCAGCCATCCAAAAATTTGCTAATCCTTTCTTTCTTTCCTACCTTTACATCATACTTGCATAATTCATTGCAGTTCRTGCAATGTTCTCATTTACTCTGATAAAAAATTCCTGTGCTGCAATTTTCCTGTAATGTATTTTTTAATGGTATGGTAGTAGATGCCACTGATTTAGACTGTGATGTCTCAGTGCACCTTAGCACTAACACTGACAGGGAAAGTAGTTTATTTCCTAAGTAAGCAGCCCACATTTTATTTGTGTCAATCTAATTCCCAACTGAGTCCATGCCTCAAAGCACCTACAGGTATTTCATACTCTGATCTAAGACCTAATAATTTCAATTTATTTTTCCCCCTGCCCAAATATTGTCACAACTGTGACCCCATCTTGATTGTGCTGTAACAATCAGTATTTTGGTGCTGCTGGGACTTCCACTCTTACACTTCTTTTCCACATTGGCAGAGTGCATGATAGTCATCAAGTTTATCACTCTGTAGAAAAGATGAGTCGATTTTGGCCAGCAGTGGTCCAGGTTGCTTTAAGACTGACAAAAAAAAAAAAAAAAAAGAAAAATACTGAAAAGAAGGAAATGCCTGGTGGTCATTTCTAAGCTTAGAGAGATCACAGAGATGACTAAACACACTTAAAATTACCCATCCACCCAACCTGCACATTCTCTGTCAATAAATGCATTTATCTATTGATTTTATGAAGTTTAAATTTTTAAGCATTCTTTTCCTGCCATCCTGGCCTGCTTCCCTTTTTATGGCAACCACTCACCTGATTGGATTGCAGTTCATCTTGTGAGGGAGCTGACAAGAGGAAGCAGTTTACTCCTCAGTGCTGAACATGTGGTATTTGAGCAAGTGAAAGGGCCATGAACCATCTCTGGACTCATCCCCAGCCCTGTTCACCCAATGACTGAGCCAAACCTTCACAGAAATTCTGAGGTGGAAGGAGCTGAGCTCCACCTTGTTCTCAGCCTTACTCCTGATCCTCAGCAGACAGAACCACAGGCTCTGGCACCCCCAGCCATTCTTTCATTAACTCACACTGGTGCTAAAGCCCCCTTGCTTGCACATCTCTGGATGGAATGTCCCTTCTCAGAACCCGATATTCTCCCTCCTCACATTGCCTTGTGCCCTTATGTTTTACCCCTCCCCAAAAGTGAATGTCTTCTGAACAAAATTTATCCTCAGCGCAGCGTGGCTTTTGTGTGTCACCACAAACCCTCTTCCTCCACCACCTCAGGGGCCAAACATGTGAAACTCTCTGAGCCTTTCCCTTCCATGCCTGCCTCAATTAATCTTCTGTGCTCTTTTTCCAGAGCATGACTGTCCTATTTTAACTCTCTGCAGCTCCTTGAGCAGTTTTCAAACGGCTGCTAATCAGGGAGTCAGATAATTAAATCATTCTCTCCTGCCTGTTTTTAATAAATTCCCTTGGTCAAACATCCAGACCCACATTTGCAGTTGCAGCTGCTGGATCTGCATCAATAACTTTGCATTTGCTGCTATTTCAAGGACTGAACTCTCTCACTTGYTTCAGTCTCTGCTCTATTGAATGCCTGTCTGCTTGTTGCCAGAGAAAAATCTTCATTTTGTCACCAAGCCAAAGGATCAGAGCACTCCCAGGAGATCTSAGAGACAAATCCTTAACCAAAGTATTTGACCAAATGGTAGTCGTATGGTTTAGCTTTAGGTAGTTCTGTGACAGATCTTTGTGATCCTTACAGATCCCTTCCAACCGTAGATTCTCTATTTAAAATATTCCCATTGGAAAATTGTATCGATATTGAGAAAAGCTGATCAATTGAAATAAAAATGGCAGGCAAAAAGGTAGATGAGAATGGTGAAGGATTCCCAGTCCACACAGAACAAAATGCTAGTGTTTGTTTATATTAAAAAAAAAACAGCATTGTGAGTTTTTTTTCTTAATAAAGAATCCAGAGATTTGAAATCTCATAGAACAGAAAAAAAAATCTTCATCAGCCTTAACATCTGGAGCTTTGGAAACAGTCATTTGCAGGGTCCAAGAATGAAGGATGAAGAACAAAAACCAGCAGCAGATGAGCTTCCCCTCTCATCAGGAGGAACACATAAAAGCATACATTTATCCAGGAGGACACTGGAATGAGATTTGACAATGTCCAAGCCCCATCCCAGTCCCAAATCCCCTCCCATGAGGCAAAAGGATGGTCAGGAAGGAAAGTTCCTGTAACACTCCATGTTTGCAGCAGAATTGCATCAGCAGAATTGCATCAGATGGCATTTTCTGCTCCAATTCTGTCTTTGCCACGTGGGCTCTCTGCAATCACACACAGGACATTATAGATTCTGGAGAATTTATTTATTGTTGTCAGTGATATTCGATACCTGCTGATAATTTTTTCTTTTCTACCAACAAAAATAAAAAATCTGTTATTTCAATTTTGTACCATGCTGGCAAGCAGAAAGCTGAAAGCATGCAAACAAAAAAACGCTCAACAAAAAACCGCAGAACTTCTATTTTTGCAAGGGAAGAGTGTCGTGTTTTAGAATATCCATGACTTTTTAAGTCCTCATCTAATTTGTGAAGGCATTCCTTTTTGTCTGCCACCTTCCTTGTGCCGATGAAAGACACCTGCATTTACCTGGCCAGCTCATTTAATCACAGCCTTGCACTGCAGGCTTGCCAGGATAAAAAAAAAAAAAACCCTGTCACGCACTTGGCTTTTCTGCCATGTAAATGAGATGTGACCTTTGTTAAGAAATACTTTCTATATTGATGTAGCGTCCACAAATGGGGCCTTACTCTATCCAGCAAGACGAGGGAAGATTAAACTCTAAAGCCCATGTTGAGGTTTTTTTTTTTTCCAGGGCAGTCGGCTTGGAGACACTTCAAGGCATGCACAAGATGTCGTTGACAGATAAACACCACTTGCCAGCTTTACCTTGTGCCTCAACGACCCGCAGGGTGACATTACTGTGTAAGCAACACATGCCCCGTGGTGTCCTGTGGCAGGSGAGTGTTTCCTTTCTGACAGTAAATTCCAGCGCTCTGAGGGACTCGGCACCAAAGGCAGAGTTGCTCCCTAGGTCAGAGCAGTGGGAAGAGGGAGGGAGCAGATTTTTTTTGTCCACTGCTCGGGCAGGGAGAGTGAGAAAGGAAAAGTGATGGGAGCGTTGCCACTGCTCTGCAAGACAGGCTGACCTTATTTCCCTCTGTTTTTAGGAGGAAATCTGAAAGATGACCTTGCAGCCAGGAGAGGAGAGAGGCTTTGCAGCCCAAAGGTGAAACGGGGAGCAGCTCCTCACCCGAGCTATACCTAGGTAAGCCAGCCCCATGCTGGGTTTGCACACTCCAATTTGCTGGGATTTGTCTGGTTGGGACTGCCTGATGCTGGATTTGGAGCTGAGGCTTCCTTGGCCATGGTTTGACCTCTTCACTGAGCACATGGAGTTCCCTCAGCAGCTCCCCAAGAGCACGTGGTTTGTCCCAGTAGATTATGGAGTGTCACACTGGGACCGTGTGTCCAGAGCTGGCCTGGGATGAGGCAAACATCCCTTCACCACCAAAAAACAAGGGCTCTCATCTTGGGCTCCCTCTCAGAACTGCAATTTGTTGGTTTTTTTTTTTTTTTTTCTGATATGAACATAGCATTTCACCACTGATTCATTTTATTTTCAGTTTCATTTGATATATCTTATTGGCAGTCTGAAAAATTTCCAAAACACGGCTCTAGAAATTTAGCCCTGAAAAGTCCTGAAATCCATAACTATCCCAGCAACAGCAGAGATTTTCCCAAATTCTCTTTTCCAGGTCTGTTTCCCTACTGGTGTAAGAGACCGTACTAAAGATCCGTGACTGTCTCACGATTATCGATGTACACCCCAAAAACCCGAGTGGAAGAAAAGGGGGGGGACTCTTCTCTTGAAGGGGGTCCGAGCCGCAGCTTCTGGGACAGCGAGTCCTCCCCATGCATCACTGGCTTCTGTTTAAAGAACATCCCCTATTCTTTTCATGCCCCACGAATCTCCATCAGGTCACCATGCCCAACTTACTGCACACCTGCTTTGGGGAGGGGAAAAGTCCGAGCCAGTTCCACGTGGCCGACCCATGACYTGCAACCCCCCTCCTGGCCTGCAGCCACTCGCTTTGAAAAAGACTATAAAAAGTCTCCCCCGAGAAGACCCCGCGGAGATCTCTCCCAACAGACTGATGACCACCATGGGACCTCGGAAGACCTCATCAAGCTCTGTTGGTAGCTATATAACCCACTCTCTCTCTCTCTCTCTCTCTCTTTCTCTCTCTTTCTCTCTCTTTCTCTCTCTCTCTCTCTCTCACCCTCTTCTATCGCAAAATACCCAAATAAATTGTTCCTGATTATTTGAAGCATATATATTTGCCCCTCGTTTTCTTTTGCACTCTGAGATTCCAAAAATGAACCTATCACGACCCCCGCTTAAGTCAAGCGGATCGTGACAAGTGGTTACCCTGAACATGTTTCAGTTGCAATATTCTGCAGGTACCTGTTGTACCCAAAGATGCTCACCCTCCATTATAGGAGATACTTGCACAAGTCCTCCAAATGAAAGGATTAGAAATATATTGATATTTTAAAAAATCATTTTTATTTTTATGCATTAATTTTAGCTATTCTCCTTTAGAAATTTAAACATGTTTGATTTACAAGTTTTGCTCTTTCATTGAGCCAGATGTGTATTTAAACTTAACAGAATGAATAAAATAAACCCAACTGTCAAAGTTCATTAACATTTAAAGAAAAATGCCCAAACCCCACCATGAAGGGGCTGAAAGCCATGAAATTAACTATTTGATGGCCTGAAAATATTTTGAAAGTGGCTGTTCCTATTCAGATCACACCATCTCAGGTAACCTTTGCATTATAATGATCCTATGATGGTATTTAATAGAAATACGTTCAATTTTCAGGTGTCTAAAGGCGTTCAGGCAGATCATCCTAAGCAGCTTTTTAAACTGGCACATACCTTAGTTCTGTCTTGGTACATTTSGGTTGATATCCCATTTTTTGAGCTCATATTCCTTTGCTTCTTTTGAGAACCTGTGGAGTGTGCACTGGTGTCTGTTTCCATGGTAGAACCTTAAATCTTAGCTACTACTGTGATGTATTATTGTTGTCTATAATCCCTGAAAGAAGCCAAACAGATGGAATACAGCCAGATGGAATAAAAGGTGCCAAGTGCTGGGGCTGGTATTGTCTTGTATCAATTAAATCAGTCATTCTTAGCATAACTGCAGTGTGGTTATAGCTGGATACACTCGGATAATCAGTTTGAATTTTCGTGGTACAGTTTCCTGACACATCATCCAGTGCTGCTGTGGGCTGCTGCTCTCAGGATGGGCCCATTCTCCTTTCCCTTCTCTCTTTTTTTTTAGCAGGAGGATTTGTTCCCTTCCTCATGCAGGAGGAGCCAGTTCAGCTCTTTTGGAGGTGCTTTATTCCTGCTGGCTGAAGCGATGCCCTCTATCAGCCCCGGGATCACCAGACATGAGGAAAAGGAAGCTCATGGCAGGAGAGTGGGACTATCTCTCCCAGCTGCAACCTACACACACATAGTGTTAAGTTTAACAGGAAATTATATCCTTGTTGTGGCCCAGGCCCACAGTTTATAAACATCCACTTCCTATTCTGGAAGACAATTGAGATACGTGTGAATTATGACGTATTGATCTCTTGATTGCAGAAACAYCTGTTGCGTGGAGAGATTTTCTTTAATTTATCCAAATATTTTTTTTCTTTTTTATTGGATGAAACAAGGAAAATTTCTTTTAAGCTTCAGTGAAMCACTGGGGGGTCCTATTGATTCACTGAGGAGAGCGAGCATGGCCTGCAGGGGACACGACTGAAAAGACAGAGCACAAAGCAAACCTTCAGAAATCAGCTGTGAATCTCCACCCTGGTGGAGGCTTTCACCTTCTCACTGAAAGCCAAGGTTTATCCAGTGTTTGTCACCTGCTCCGTGAGCCTGACCAGCCCACAGARCTTTGCAGATCCCGTTGAACTGGACAGATGCTGGTGATTTTCCTTCTTCCTGTGTTGGAGATATAATTAAAAGAATGACATGACCCCTTTGTGCACTAACAAATGTCATATTTTGTGTAACACCCTTAAGCTGAATGACAAGAATATGGCGGCAGCACCCTAAATTAATTTATGAACACCTTTTGGCTTTAACATGAACACAGTGCCTCTCCATGCTTGCGTTCCCAAAGTCTTTGTAACCTCTGGATCAACACTGAGCTGGATGTCTTTTAAATAAAAGATGAGATTTCCTTGGGAAAAACCCTGTGTGTAGAAGATTCTGACTCAAAGTTTTTTGACATCATCCAGCATTAATTTTAAAGATGGGCTATAACTGAAAATGTTCCATGCATCGGTGAGGTTGAAAATGAAAAAGGTTAGCAATCAGTTAGCAAGGACTTACTGCTTTAACTAAGTGTCACAAACAGCTTGGTGAAAGTAGGCCAAACAGATTGGTTAAAACAGTCTGGAAAGAATATTTTATATGTGTCATGGTTTTACTTGGTCCAATTTTTAGTGGTGGGGAATGGGATCCAGAAACTGAATGGGATCCAGGATCAGATGGCTGCTGAGAGAAGTTCTGGGGGGTCTCTCCTTCTTCTTCTTCTTCTTCTGAAGGAGTCCTACCCCTCTCCTGTGTGTAGAGCCAATCCATCATTTGCTCTGGGTTGATGGACAAGCTGCCCACCAGGCCTAGACCAACTGCACAAGCTGGTTACACCTCTGTGATGACGTATTAAGTACTATTTAAGGAAGAATTCAAAACAAGATAGATGCGGCCACCATGTTTAGCTTAGGTTGATAGCGTGTAGTTTTAGTATCTTGCACTGGAAAAAAAAAACAGAGCAGGAGGGTGAGGAGATGTAAGAAGAAAAATGGAGACCTAAAGATCACAGAACAGTAAGGAGAAACTGTGCCCTTACTGTGGTTCTCGAACATGGAGGAGATAAGTTGTTCTTGAAAAGGACTATTTCCATCATATTGAGAGAAACCTGTATAGAGAAGTAAAGCGACCTAGCTGCGAGAAAAAAAAMCCCTGGCCTTTTGAGGACTGGATTAATCTGACTAGAAGCCAAGACAAAGAGAAGAGGTTTGCTCCCCCACGAMGTTTTGATGTAGAAGAAGCTGTGTTTTGTGTTCTGCCAGGAGGTTCGTGATAATCGGACTCACGTCGCTGAAAAAAACAACATGGGCCTTGGAAGGACATTTCTTTTCTTTTCTCCTGCGAGGTAAAGAAATTCCTTTTCCTGCTATTTAGCAGTTACACATTGACTGTTTCTCAGAAAAGATCTACTCCCACAGCTGGGCTGTAAGAATGTTTTCTCCTCTACGCTCAACGACAACTGAGTGTTTTGATCTGTGTTAGACTTTCATTCTACTGCCCCCCTGTGTGTGAGGGACAACATGGGAGGGGTGGAGAGGGGACTTGGAAAAAGAGACGGGTCCCCCTGGAAAGGATAACGAGTGTCTTAAATTGTCCATTTTATTTTTTTTCTTCTCTTTGTAAATATCCCTATCTCTGTTTTCCCACCCAGTGCCGTAATACTT
>NW_026623950.1:212686-227686 GCF_030028575.1 Malurus melanocephalus
TGTGCAAATGGACAAAAGTGAGAAAGGGTGAAAAACCCGTGAGCCATTGTCCATTGTGGGTGGGCTGGGACTGCCCTGAATGGCCCTGATGGCTCTGCAATAAACAGAACTGGTTTTTATTCTCTCATTTTTGCCCAGCCTCTGTTTTAGGTAARCCTGATAATAAGGCATCCATACCCCTCAGTGCCCATCCCTGCTGCAGTGCAGGCACTCAGAGAGCCCTTCCCGGTGCATCTTTCACAGGGATTCATGATTATGAGATATTTAAAGCTCATAACTGCAACAATATACTGCCAGAACTGTGTGTGAGCCACAGCCTTCCATCTGTGCACACCTGAGCCCCCTCCTCCTCCATCTCCTCCTCCTCATGAACACACTTCTGGAAGTGCAGTTCATCTCTGACTTCACAGTCTGGGATCTGGCTATTTCTTTCTCAATGGTACAGTGAACTTTTGGGCAAATTTTTATTTTAATTAGTATGGTTTATCTGAAAAAAAAAAATAAAAGGAAAAAAAAAAAAAAAAGGTTGGTATTGCAGGCACTCTTCTCTGCGAAAAAATCTTCTTCCAAAAATAAATCCTTCCTGCTCAAGTTAGAGCCTGAGGCTTAAGGTATTAGCAGTCTGGAGCCATAACAATACAAACACATGAGAAGCCCAAACAGGGTTGATCAGCAGTTCTTATTACCAGTTCAATTATTCAAGTTCTTATTACCAGTTCCATTACCCTTGTGGGACTTCTTCCACAGGATTTTTTCCCTGAATGTTAACTGTATAAGCAGGAAAACTGTGTGCCATCTACTGGCACCTTAACAAGCACCACAAAGGGTTTTATTTCAAGTGTTAAATATAAATAAATATATATATATAAACAGCTATAAACTGACTGTTTATATGGTTGAAAATGCTTTTTTTTTTTTTTTTTTTTTTTATAAATCTCTCAGGCAGGCGGTGGTAGTCCACCCTTTTCCCTGCCCAAAAGGAACCAGCCACAGTCCCAGAACGTTTGTTGGAATTTTCCTTTCTCGTGAGTCTTCCTGGTGAACCATACCTGTGGGCATTCTGGCCAGTTCAGCTCAACACTGAAATGCACTGAAAATGGGCAGCTGTTCCAAGAGAGCTATCACTGTTTAATAATGAATATGAAGAGCAGAATTTCTAATCCCATCCTCTAGCATTGTCACCCTAAACAATCTGGTCTCTGCAGTAGTGCTCACACCTAAAGAAATGAGGAAAATAACTGAAAAACTCTGATTTCATTTACCAGTGATAGTGGAAATCATCTAACTGGGTGAAGTCTGCCTCTGGCATCCTCATCACTTAGAGATGATGGAACTGAGCTGTTCACACAATGCATTGGGAAATTAACATCCTGTGCTCCTCTCCTTGTGGCACACCTTAAAGGTAAATTTTGTCTTGATTTAGGAGTTGTATAACTCCCTGTCCTGGCAGTCAGATGTCTGTAAAATATCTGTGTGACCTGGCACACACAAACTTAACTCAGAGGGAGTTGGTCTTTTCGGGAAAATAAGAACTTAGAGAAGATTTTAAACAAGAAGGCAAAAGATTTATGAACTACCGTTAAGGTGTAATTCTGTTTCTCCAAGAGGGCTGAGAAAAAGAGGGAGCTGTGAAAGAAAACATTTGGATGTTGTGATAGGCAGAATGAAAGAGATGCAAGCACAGAAAGTTAAGTCAGGATCATCCCAAACCTTCAGAGCTTGRGAGAGTGAGAACATGAAACAGAATTTGGCATGATGAAGAAGGAGAAGGCAGTGAAAGAATTCAAAGTAATGTAAAGTACCAAAGATTGGAGGGATTTTATTGATAGCTTCAGCCTCTCCTGGGTTACAAAGTGAAGTTAAAACATAAAGGGGTATTTAGCATGAAGATTTGAATGACTGAAGCAGTGAAATGGCTCTGCTTTAAGGCAGCATCATATAACAAACATGTCCAGCCAGCCATGCCCATGACAGTTTTGGGGTGACAACTCCCATTTGCACACATGTGCTGATCCCACTGACTCCAGCACTGCTCCCTGGGGCAGGTGCTGCTGGGAATGAGTGAAGAAACCCTTTGGGAATTCGGAGAGAATGAAAAAATCCGTCACACTCCAAAGAAACTCTGCTGCCCTCCAGGTAAGGACGTAATTTCTTAGCACTTGCAGAAAAGAAAGGCATGGGTGGCCAGCTCTTGATTCTTACACAGGAAGAAAAAGTCTTGTCAAAAAAACATTCAACCATCTCTGAAACTGCCCATTTCTGAGAAGTCTGAATAGTTTCATCCTGTTACACAAGATAAATAATAAATGTCTATCAACCATTGTGTTTCCAGATTTAAGGAACATCCAGCTGCCCATATTCAGCCATAAATTGACTTAAACAAGATTTTAACCCTCTGTCTGTGGGATCACAGGGGCTCTGATATGATGCAGAGCTCTTGTACACTCACAAAGCTGTTTCCTAATCCTGCCCTAGACACTAAATTAACCTTCCTGCCCTTAGCATTTTGCATGGAAAAACTGACGAACTTACTGAGGAAAGGTCTGCTGTAAATAATACCGGCCCTTAATTTTGTCACTATTCAGTAAATGGTGCTACCAGCAGCCAGCAAGCTCACACCAAGCACTATTTTACTTACTCAGCAACTGAGAGAGTATCAAAGAGCAAAGGGTGCTCGCTGAGATGATTGGGGGGATCAAAATGTGCTCTCTCTCCTCCTTAATAACAACATAATACCTAAATTTGTAATAATCCTGATCTGGGATGCCCTTTGGACATTTGCATATGTGTCTCGGGTTACATGTATTGAGCTGCTTGACAGGTTGCTTGTGCTATTTGATTAAAGCTTATAATGCCAAGAACTGAGCAATAACCTTCCAAAACCTCCTAGTTTTCTGATATTTTCTCTATAACAAAGGCTGTGTCTTTAGCTTTTCATGGGTTTAATTCCGTATGTGCTGTCCTGTTATTTCTGGAATCCATCACAACTCCTTTTTAAACTTTTTCCTCTCTTTTTCGTGAAAGTAAAAAAATGTCAGTTTTAGAACCTGCTACCTTGCACTTGCAGCCTGCCACATAAATGCTGTTCATTTTTCTAGTTTTCCCAATCCACACAGATTTCTGTTTCACCAGATTTTATTCAGTGAAGCTGCTGGAAGAAGGCACTGGAGGAGGCATCTCTGAGGCAGTGGTGTCACCAAAACTGCAGGAAAAACAAAAACTCTCCAACAACATTTTAATGTTAGAAAGTCAAGGCATTAGCTTATTTTCTGGCCAGGATGTGCCACAGAAATCATTTCATCCACACATAGCCCAGGTGTGCAGAGAAAATCATTACAAGATTTTCTCCCGAACTTCCTGCAGTCAGAACCCAGAGAACTTTATTGGTTTAATGTTCATTTGGTCCAGTGTGGTGCAGTTCTCAATATTTGGGTTCCCATTGGATGTGAATTTCATCACCTCCCAACAAATCTGTCCAGCCTCTTGTATGGGTTTTGCAGCCTGTGCCGTGTTCCTGCTACAGCCAAATCTGCTGCCACAACCCATTTTAAATACAGGAAAGTGTCATTTGGAAGGGCAGTTCACATGGCAGCACCTTCAGGGCACTCATCACTATAATGCAATTTCTTGTGTTTAAATTAGTGGACTCATCCTGGCAAATGAACTTATTCACACACTTAAATGTTCACTTGGTGCTGATATTGTGCACTTTTTGCGCACTGTTGGCTCTTTTTAATACATGGACAGGGTCAGCATTCCTCAGAGCTTGCATGTGCATATCTGTAAATTTGATTAAGGTGAAAAAATGTCCTTACCGTGCATAAACCTGGCATGTTAAGTCTTCCAGGAATAGTGGTGAAGTAAGAAGTATTGCCCAACATCATCATCTTTAGAAAAAAAAATGAAATAAAGGAAAAAATTCTTTACTCCCATCACATAGAAAAATTAATTAAAGTAACAGCAAGAGATTAAGTTGTAAAGATGTCTGCATTTACACCGTGTGTAAAGATGCCTGCATTTACACCATGTTTTGCTGTATTTTGGGGTTCTGTTGTGTTTTCTAAGTTGTTCTTCTTTCCACCCTGGTGAAAGGTGAAACTTTCCCCAGGTGAAACTTTTGTTTAGTGGTTACAAACTCCTGTGCAATCGTTTGAAGGCGAACAAGTCTGGCGGAATCACTGCAAGGAACTTCGCTTTTTGTGCCTTTCTGCTGCCACCCCGGAGGCTGCACTTAACTCAGCAAGCATGGTTTTATCGTAATGTTTCAGAGCTGCAGCAAACCTCTGACAGCTGCAGCTGTTTTCAGGTTTGTGATGAAATGGAAGATGAGTCCAACTGACACYGAGCCAAGGGACATTGCCAGCACAACGCAGCCTGGAGAGCCATGCCAGGGAAGAGGAGGTGTCTGCCAAGGTTGAGCCAAAATATGCCTCACTGACAGGTCTAGGAAAGGAGTTGTGTTCCCCAGAAGGGATGTTGGTGGATTTAAACATTTTCATCGGGTTTGGGTGCTCTCAGCCTCCCCAGGTGAAGGAGCAGACCATGGATGCTGTGCTGCGCTCACTGGAGGATGGGAGGGTCTGCTCGTGGCAGGATCAGTGAGTTTGCAGGGCCTGCTGTTGGGAAATACACAAGTTTATTTTTTTTTATAGAACTTAAATCAAAGATCTTGCTGGCTTTTGGCCTGGGGGAAGGATGTTGAAGTTTCTTTGCAGGGCACTGCTCACCAGGTGAGGCCTGAGGAGTTTCACAGCTCAACAGACTGGGAGAAGCACAAAAGATAAAAACCATCAACAACCATCAAGGGGCATTAACAGAGCATCTGATGCCTTATCAATCAGGCTGATCTGAAACAGAGGCCAGACAAACTTAAGAGAATGAGAACAGACAACTTTAATCCAGGCCTAACAGGCCTACTGGTGTTAGGGCAGACAAAGCYGCCTCCTGAGGCTACAGCCAAAAATGGACCCCGAGTCACGAGATCTTCACCTTTTCTAAGTTCTGACTTATWAATGTATTGGATCTTAATTCTCCAATGACCTTTTCAGGTGATGATATCACCCACTCCAAGCTTGCTCCCCCCAATTCTCTGTTGTTTCCATATTTTGGGGCTCTGAGGCAGCGAGGTGTCCTTGGATTCAGGCTCAGAGAGGAATTGTTTTGTCTAAAGATGGGAGAACCGTAGTTTTTAGTGCTGTACTAGAGAAGTACAAGAATACAGACACATGAAAATAGAGAAACTAAAAATCCTACGGCATCACATCAGCCCCAAAGCTCCGCCCTGGAGTGGTCAGAGACACCTGGTCTGGGAAAAGAGATAAGAAGAATCTGATCAGCATCTGAGGAGAGGAAACCCAGAACCAATAGGAACCCTAATCCTGAGAACTGCACRATGTTGGACCAATAAACATTAAACCAATAAAGTTCTATCGATTTTGACTGTATAAAGTTTGGGGGAAAATCTTGTAAAATCCATGTGTCATGGAATGATTCTCTCTGCACACCCGGGCTATATGCGGACAAAATTATTTCTGTGGCACATCCTGGCCAGAAAATGAACTAATGCCTTGACTCTCTAACGTTAAAACATTGTTGGAGAGTTTTTGTTTTTCTTGCAGTTTTGGTGACACCACTTCTGTTTAATTCTTTATAAGTATACCAGCATTTCAGTGTGCCCAGGCTGAATCTGGAGGCTCAGAGCAGTGCTGTGCTCTCCCAGTGCATCATGCGCAGGCAGCCAGTTGACATTTAGGTTGTTTCACAGTAATATATCACAAGGAGAACAAGCAGTTGCTGTTGCTGATGATGTCAAGGCAATGGCACGATGGAAGCCTTCGCTCTATCCCTGGAATCGGGGGACAGGAGTCACCCGCAGGCAAGAGCTGCTTGGCATGATGGTCACTGTGCTCTTGGAAATCAGAGAGGACGGAGCTAAAGTCAGATAAAACAGGAGAGGCTCCTGCTTTTGCAACAGCCCTGGGCTTTCCTGCCTGCTGCTTTAAAGGTCTCTTTAATTTGTGTTTATCTCTTTATTCCCCACTGCTGGCAATGGCCGGAGGTCTGGAGGGAGGACAGCTGTTTCCCAGCTAGAAACCAGAAACACACATTGTGCCAAAAATACGGGATTTCTTTTAATGAGAGGTTTCAAAAGGCTCCCACAAGATATGAATAACCACTGAAGGTATGACACTTTAATCTAAAGTCTTACTAGACACTTCTGTAGCTGCCTAATTCAGAGTATCAGAGAAATGAGAAGCCTTTTCCACACAACAGAGCAGCTGGGTCCATCAATTTGCTGGAAACAAAATAGCCTTTAAAAATTTTATTTTATTTCTCTAGTTAGGCTTAGTTTGACCTTGCTTTGGAGACAGGAATTCTTTTTAAGGTTTTTTTCAGTAGATGAAGTATCACTTTACTAAAAAGGTCCTAAGATATGGACAGACTGGGAGCAGCCCAAAAGATCCCCAGAAAGATAAATGACACAATCGAACATCAACAGAACAAACACCTACCCCAGATGCCTCTGGCAGTGTTGGAGACATCCAGTCCTGAAAAGACTTATAAAGAAAATCAAGGGATGAAAACCTAATTAACATCAGAGGTGAAGAAATTCGGAATACTGGAGGTTGCTCAGCTCTGGACCACTGGACTTTGAAACAATTCATCCCAATGAGTTTTGACCGGATAAAGTTTGAGGGGAAATCTTGTAAAACCATGTGTGTTTGGAATATTTTCCTTAGCACATCCTGGCCAGTAAATAAAGTGGTGCCTGGTTCTCTATCACTTCAAATACAGCGTCCGAGGGTTTTTTATTTTCTCCCCGATTTTCAGTGACAGATTCAGATTTAGAATTCATCAATTTTCAATTCTTGCAAGGGTAGAACAATGGGAAAAAAGAAGCTTAGGCTGTTGTTAAAGAGGTAGCACACAATTGTTCTAGCAACACTGACTCTTCTGCACATGCTCAGAAGAAAGCCAAAGCTTCTGTAAATGCCAAAAGCTGGGAAAGAGACAAAGTGAAAGATCAGGAATGCTGTGATCATTAAACAGACTAGAAAGAAAACTGGGTAACTCTAGATCTGGCAGCCTGACTTCAGTTCCAGGTAGAATATGAGCAAAACCTGAGAGGAGCATCTATTTTTACTTGGATAAAGCAGACAAACATGTTGGCTTAAAGCCAAGGGGGATTTGTGAACGAGACAATGCCGAAGAAATCTGATAGCCTGTTTTAATATGGTATCTGAGTGGGTGGTTATTTTATAAAAAAGACCTGTGCTCCATGGAAACAGTTTGAATAATGCCTGGGTAAGAATTCAATACAGTGACAAGCAAACATTTTACACACATAATGTGTCCTTATGGAAAGTCCTTGTAGTTCATTAGAGGGTATCCTTTTGCCCATGTCTTTTCTTCCTAACAAGGCAAAATTTTGAACAACATAATTCAGAAATGAAACCTGGGATACACACAGTAAAAGACAGTAAGTAAACTTTCCTGCTTGACATTTCTACCTCTTTCTTTTCCTCTCTTGTCTCTCTCTTTCTTCCTTCTGTTTCACCTGTTTTCTCTTTTTCTCTTTTTCTCTTTTTTTTTTTTCTCTTTTTGCCTTTCTCCCTTTCTTTCTCTCTCCCCTGTCTGCCCTCTCTCACACATGCTTTGCCTATAAACTCATGCTTTCATACTTCTCGCCTTTTTGGAATGCTGACCAGAGTCTGCTGAGCTACCCCGAAGGAGAATGCTTAGAAGCACTTAAAAGGAAGAGAAACTCAATATTCAGTGTCCCAAGAGATGGAATCAGTGCTTAATTTGCTAGTGAATTACACCCATGGATTGTTATATTCACACCAAGATTTTTAGTGGGATAAACCCATGGCAGTGCTCAAGTGACTCAAATCTGCATTGGAGAGACATCCTCCACTGCACTGTGAATGGGATGGGCTTGGTGGAAAGCATTTCTTGGCAAAGTCTGACAATAAGGGTATTCCCTACCTGGACAGACTCTGTATCACCTGCCTGGACAGAGCTACAGCAACTTTGGTTTCCTTTTCCTTGTGCATGGATTTTGCATTCAAAATGAGAAGCAGACATGGCTCTTCTTGTGTGGGATCAAAAGAAATTCTTCTATTTTTCCATAAGCCAATAAAGCCATGGAATGGCATGGTAATGTTTTGGATTTTTTCACATTGGAAGATGTTAAAACCACTTTGATTTTTCCTCGCAGTTCTAGGGGAGAGCGCATTAGAAGCTGCATGCCAGGAAAATCCAATTGAAGAGGAATGTTCTGGTCTCAGCTGCTGCCACAGCTCAGCCATTCTGGCTGGTTTCCCTTCCCCTTTTTCCTCAGGCAGAGTGTTTTCCATCTTTGAGCTGTGGAACAGCTCCATGCCCCACAAAAAGCCATCTGATTTATTGATCAAGATCCAATAAATTTCATTGAATCTTCCTGAACAACAGAGCTTCTCATGTATCTGCAGTTTCCCTGACACAGCCTATTTGCTCTAATAAATTTTCACAGATGGATTCTGACACATTKATATATTTCTCTAGGATTTCTGTGGCTGGCTGGATAGATGGGACCACAGGCAAAATTTCAGAACAGCAATGTTTGTTATAGTTCATTTAATCATGTCTCTGGTAGCACACACAACGGATACAGAGAGAAAGGTTATGGAAATTCTAGAAAACCCCTTGAAATGTCATCATTGTTTATGAATTTGTATATAGAAATCTAATAGAGATTGTCTGATTAGGCACAGTTCTGTGCCTGACTGGTGCCTATCAATGTCTTTGGCCTTTATGATATAAGGATGGGGTGGAAAAAAGAGGAAAAACCAAAGGATAAGATTCTAAAATTGTTTGTGTCTGGCACAGAGTTTAATCCCTACAAGGTTCCTGCAGTCCTTCTGTGAGCAGAGCTGCAGAAAGCTCTGAGAACGAGCCCTCCTGAAGCATGCTCATCCTGGCTGCTTCGAGCACAAATTTTACTCCCTTGAGCACAATCCTGAGCAAAATTGGCTTTAATGGGAGTGAGGGCATTGGCTGGAGCAGCTGTTTGGAGGACAAAAAGCCCTGGGGCTGCTGCAGGACCCCATTGTGAGCAGCTGTCACAGCTGGAACTCATGCCATGGTGCATGAAGGACAGGTCACGCTCCCTGCTCTGCTCTTGCCTTCTCTGCTTGACAATCTCAGAGTAGGATTTACTCTGAGAGCAGCAGGTCAGGCTGGATGCTGAGGGGAACACCAAATAATCCTCCATGGATGGCGATTTTTGTTGCAGAAATCAGGAGTGAAGCCAAACATGAAAAAAACCATGAAGTTCTTCCCGGTTCTAGTGATGCCTTCGGACTCTTAGTTTCTCTATTTTCATGTGTCTGTGTTCTTGTAATTCTCCAGTGTACAGCACTAAATCTCCTGTTCTCACATCTTTAGACAAAACAATTCCTCTCTGAGCCTGAAATCCAAGGASACTTCACTGCCTCAGAGCCCCAAAATATGGAAACAACAGAGAATTGGGGAGAGGAAGATTGGGGTGGTTGACATCATCACCTGAAGGTGTCATTGGAGAATTGAGGCCCAATTGAGACAGAACTTAGAAAAGGTGAAGATCTCATGGCTCGGGGTCCATTTTTGGCTGTAGCCTCAGGAGGAGGCTTTATCTGCCCTTAATGTGCCAGTAGACCAGCTTGCTTCAGCTGGATTTGATTTTATTTTAATCAAATAAGCAACACTAGTAATTTTTTTCATCCTTTTCRTAAGTTTTGACACTGTTTCTCCTGTACCTACAGGATTGAATGTTTATTGGCAGCTCCTGTCTGGCAATTATTACTCAAGATTGCTTATTATTTTCAAAACAAATTCTATAACATAAAATTGTAAAAAGATAGGGCTAGAAGAAACCTCAAAAGATTGTTTCATGCAGTCCTATCCTAAGGCAAAATCACCTACCATAGCATAATTTCTGGGGTTTTTTTTCTACCCTGACCACAAACTCCTCCAGKGCTGAAGGATATGAACCTTCCCTAGAGATGAATTGCAATTCACTGTCCTCACAATCCCAAAATTCTAACTTGCCTGCTAATTTACCTGGCACCATAGTGGCAAATGCTGACTTTTAGGTGTCAGAAGAAATGTTTTCAGGGAAACTGACTGAGTAGTTATGAAAGAAAGTAGTGCACTCTTTATCTTAGCATTTCAGAAAATACTTTTATATAATTTTTGTAGCTGGAGAAAAGACCTGAACCATTCATGGGGATTGCTTCTTCTGAAGTTTATGTTATCACTGGTGACATTTAATGATGAGGTTGTGACAATCTCAATAAGTCATGTCACAAAAGGAATTTAAAAAAGAAATTAATGCAATTAAAAATTTTATTTGAGAACCATCATCTGTTTTATTCCTGCAGGATTTTCAGTAGTTATTGTTATTACAGATGAGACCTTGATACTCCTAACAACACCAAATGTTATTTTGGGCATCCATTCACATAATACTTCTGTAAGAAAGAGCTCTGCCACATTACCAGTGGGATGTGATTTGATACGAGCAACTTATCAAGAACTGACATCATAGCTTCTATTTTCACTGCCGAAAAAATTCTGTGCAAAGCGATAAAACATTCGTGTCTAGCCAGAAGAAACAGATGAGGAATGGCTCGCAACAGACATGTGGTGTAGTTACTGGGAAAGAGAAAAGCTGATATGTTATAGCACTGCTAGAAAACTGAGCACGGAGCTGTCCTGGGTCAAAAGCATCCTAAAATTTTCCCTGGGTCCATCCAATGTCAGGTGTGATCCTATACTGCTGGGGGCTGCTCCCTGAATCTGTCACCAAAAATCAGGGAGAAAATAAAAAACCTCTTACACCATATTTGAACTGATAGAGAATCAGGCATTTCTTTATTCACTGGTCAGGATGTGCCAAGGAAAATATTCCCAACACACATGTTTTTACTGTTTTTTYCCTCAAACTTTATCCAGTCAAAATTCATAGGGATGCATTGATTCAAATTTTATTGGTCTAGAGCTGAGCAACCCCCAATACTCACTCTCCTATTGGACCCGAATTTCTTCACCTCTGATGTTAATTAGTATTTCATCCCTTGATTTTCTTTATCCAGTCTTTTCTGGACTGGATGTCTCCAACTCTGCCAGAGGCAGTGTCAGGAGTAGATGTTTGTAGATGGCCACTGATGTCCKGTTGATGTTTCATGGATGCTGTTTATCTTTCTGGGGATCTTTTGAGCTACTCCCAGCCTGTCGATATGTTCAGCCCATTTTCATAGAGTGAAGCTTCATCTCCTAAAAGAAAACAATAAAAAAAGAATTCCCTTTCCCAAAGCAAGGTCAAGCTAAGCCTAACTAGAGAAATAAATCTTAACAAGGCTAGAAGCTTTTGGAAAGACTGCAGAAAGAGTACATTAGCAAATGTTGGCTGATAGGAAGGTGGGACTAGAAAGGGCCAAAATATGGGAGATGACTTGAGAGGAGGGGAAAGAATGGAGGGAAAGGCATTAGGAATTATGGTAACTGTACCCTGAGCTGAGCACACACTGGCCCAAGGTTCCTTACAGAAATGCCATTTCCATGAGCTCATGGGCACAGTTAGAACGCTGCCACAATGGCTTTAGACCAAGAGGGGATTCTTTCCTTCCCATAGGTATTTGTATCCCCAAATGTCTGAAATAAAACTTTAGCAAAATAAAGGAGCGTTGTTTGCATCCTGTCTGTCCTTCCATCAGGAAATACAATAAAACCAAGATTCCTGGACAGTGTTTGTAGTGGAGCTTCCAGCTCCCTACAGGAAGGAGTTATCAATTACCTGGCATCTCAAATTTTTCCTAAAGAGGACAGCGGAGCAAGTTCTTTTGTCCAGAAGTGAGTGAAGCCATCTTTTAAAGCTAAACCTCAAATGGCATACAAAGAGCATAAAAGGAATATGAATACCTCTACTGTGACCTAATTAATGCCCTTTATTTGCAGCAGCAATTCATTCTGGTGATGGGAAGGTTATGAACCCTCAAAAACGAAGCTTTAACCAGAAGGATTTAAAGGGCTTTAGTGCTGAATTTTACAGACCTTGCCAAAGTGTAATCTGAAGTCTCACATTTTTGCTTCCATCTTAAGCGTGCCAAAGCTTGAATCACAAAGGCAGCACTCGGCATCTTGGCTGTGGGTCAAGGCCAGAAGTCACATGCAAGGGAAAGTGGTGAAGGTGACATTGCCCCTACCTGGCTCAGACAAAAAAAAACACCAATCTCTGCAGCAACCTTTGCAGGATTTCAGCTCTGAAGTTTGTGACAAAGACTCTGATCCTAGTTTTCCCTCGTCTGAATACCCTCTTTAATATCCAGAGCAGGAAAGTGCCAGACAAGGCTGGTGTGAATTCATCACTGAATGAATTTACAGGGATTTTTGATCATATGATTGACAACTGGCAAGAGCCAGCATTGTTTCTCTATTACCTAGTGAGTATATTTGAAGGTATTATGGGCATGGCGTGTGTTGGTGCAGGGCAAGAGAGAAAAAGGCTGAAAACCAAGCAGCAATGAGTATTCCTACCCAAAAGAGGGCTTCCTGGCAATGTTAAGCTGAAGAAACATTCAAATCCAAACAGCAATTTTTAATTGCCCTCATTCTTGTGTAGCGCAAGGGAGTCTGGTCTGAGTGCAGCCTTCCCAATGTGCTTGTCCCTAAATGGAGCAGGCAAGCCACAGTGCCTTTCGGAATCTGAAACCTCAATTTTGTGACTCCTAGGCCAGACTGGTCATAACAAGATAATTAATTAACTGGGAATATTCAGCTCATGATCAAAGCAGCAGATGAAGCCTCTGCGTGCCTCTGTTTGAAATGCTGATTAAACACTTGTGGCTCCTCTGAGGTTGGGAAAGGGCTTCAACCCTCCTGCAKTGCTCACCCATGAGACAGGTTATCCTCAGCATTGGCCACTGCCAGCTTTTCCTGCACCTTTTCCCAAGATCTGGGCATGGCTCACTGCTGGAAACCAAAAACCAAAGCAGCCCAGTGGCACTGTTGGTTTCTGCCATACCTGCCACAAGAGTTGACTGCGATATGAAAAGGCAGTCACAGCTGCTGACACAGAAAAAAAAGAATTAAAAAAAAAATTAAATAGCCTGTACTCCTACACTCTGCTGCTTTGACTTTGCTTTGACTTGCTTTTGGGAATATCAGGGTCCTTCTTCTCCTGCTGTCCTGCAGCTCAGGGGGGATGACTTCCCCTTCCCAGGTGGATGCATGAAGCACAGCACGATGGCTCCCACCCAGGAGTTTTTGCACAAAACATGCCCTGCACTGATATTTCCCTCCTTACAAAYCCACGGGGCAAACTTTCTATTTTACCTTCTAGAGGCAAATTGGGATGGGGTGAGATCCGAGTCCCTGCAGAGATGGGTGACTGGGGTCACCCTGGGGCAATGCAGGGCCTAGGGAAACAGAAATTTAAAAATGGATTTCTAAATGGAACATTAACCCACAGCAAAAAAATCTATTTGCCTATGTTTGAATCAGGAAATAAATATAAACCCACAAATTTTATCGAGACATTTTATCTACAAGGTGATATGAGTGTGTATGTTAGCTTTGAATGTGGTTCCTCTATATTTGTTTTCTAAGAATGTCCCTTCTATTCTGCATTTGAGTAGAATTATCTCCAACCAATTTCAAAGCAGCACCCTCTTCCACTTTTAGGCAAATATCTAATTATACTCTGTTTTATTTCAAAGCATTTTCCATCTCTTACCAAATATTAGCAAAAGTACAGCTTGAAATAAAGTTTACTCCTTTTGTACTATAATGTAAAGCCCTCAAAACAATTAAAACAGTGTTACTAGAAGTTTTAATGAGTATCCACAAGCAAATTGCTGTCTACAGCCACTCACACCTCTCATTGCCTTGAAATTAAAAATGGATCCTGCCCAATATACTAAAAACACAAAAATTTTAAAAATAGACTCATTTTCAAAGGGCAAAATGACATGAAAAGAATTTTCATGAGATGCAGTTCACCTAGCTGATGAACCACTTGCACAGAAAACTGAACAGCAACAAATATATTTTTTGTATCTATTAATATATTTTTATATCATATTAAAAGGGTAGAAGAAGTTCAAATAACCCATGCCTTTCTCTTTCAGTTTCAATCTGTGCAGAAAACCTAAATTTTTACCATTTTGATGTCTGAGAATCACACATAAACTTTCATGTGAGCGCATATGAACTGTATTAATCAACATAAATGATGCAAGTACATAAAAACTTCAAACACTTCTCACTGAGTGCTTGAGTCAGGCACATATGTGTGCCTCAACTGCTTGAAAATCTACATGAAATCAATATGTTTGGTCCTGTAATCCTGTAAATTGCACATTTCTTGAGCCCCTGACCAGCTGGAATGCATTTAGCCATTATTTAGCAATTTAGGCTCCTCTGTGTCTAGGAAGAGTTTTACACCATACAAAATTAAGACTTAAAGATGGAAATCCCTGTAGGACTGAATTTTAATCTACTTTCCCAGGAAGTGCTGCTGCATTCCAGGCCTCTGAATATTTTTTAACAGCTGCTGTTGAAAAAATTAACTATGACCCAGTAGAATGAAGACCCAGGGCCTTGGCAGCCTGTGACCCTGGGATGAGGACTCCTCTGCTTCCAAAAGATTCTGGTGCAATTCTCAGGCTTATGAACAATTTCTCTGACCCAAACCCAGCATCTGTACCTGGAAACACAAAAAAAATCTTAAGAATCAGAGAGTTTTGCCACTGAAAATTAAGAAATTCACCTTCCTCGTGCAAGATTAGTGGTTCTTCCTTCCAGTCTCGTTAAAAGATCATTAATGTAAGAGCTTAAGGTAATTTTAAGCATCTTTAAAGGTGTCATTTCTTCAAGCGAACTGGCTGTTATTTTTTTTTCTTGCAGGTAGAATGGATGGAGAGCTTTATGGCCGGTTGCAACACCTTTCACACCTACGCTGGAGGGTCGGGTTTCACG
>NW_026623950.1:230186-235556 GCF_030028575.1 Malurus melanocephalus
ATCATAATAGGCACATTTATAATAATAAGGATCTGCCGATGCACATTTTTTGTTTATAAACCAAGGTACTGCTGCCAGCTTTTGCTCCAAATTACACCACATGAAATTCACAGCATGTCAGCAGCTAAAATTTGGGTGAAAAAAAGATCTAAAACAATGGGAGATTTCAGCAGAGGCCCTCACACAGGTGGAAATGGAGAGATGTGAAGGGTCACTTGCAGGAGCTCTGCCGGACCTAAGAAACACAAGAAAACGAAGCCTTTGGGCAAACGCCCTCTGCTGTCACTGTCACCGAGGGATTTCTCTCCACACTTTTTTTTTTTTTTTTTTTTTTTTTTTTTTTTTTTTTTTTTTTTTTTTTTTTTTTTTTTTTGATTTCTCTTTCACTTTTCAGTTTCCATGTCTTCTGGAATACATGTGAGACCTTAATCACGATGTTTAATGGAATATTACAGCATATACATGTGAGACCTTAATCATGTTTAATGGGATATGACAGGAAATTTTTCAGTCTGAAATATAGAGTGAAAGCCAAGCTGAAGACCACTGTAAAAAAATAAAATAAAATGAAAATTTTGGTTTCTGATCCCAGACTCTGTCCAGTTTCTCAAGTAAATCTGTTCATTCAGGCAGCAGCAGGAACACACAGTGTCACTGCCCTCAGCTTAGTCATGGATGTGGGAATCTGTCCCTGCAGTTTAGAGATAATGTGGGCTTTTGCCTTGACCATCTCCATGAAAGGAAGTTTGGAAACTACGGAATTAGGAAAATTGCCACGAATGGAACATTCAGGAAATAGCCTGAACATCCAGATCGAGCTGCAGTGTTACCCTGACACACCAGTGAATGTTTGCAGTCATCATCAATTTGGTAATTAACTGTGGCTGTTTAGATGTTGTCAAGAATGAAGGGGCAGCTCTCACTAACACCCTCCCCCCACAAAAAAAAAAAAAAAAAAAAAAAAAAAAAAAAAAAAAAAAAAAAAAAAAAAAAAAAAAAAAGAAAGGAAAAAAAAAAAGAAAGAAAAAAATTAAAAAAAAAAGAATACATAATTCTGTTCACATGTGGCATTCAGGATGCTTCAAAAATCCACAGAGCGGTTTCTTGGGGAAAATAGCTAACCACTGTTGGCAACATTTTCCATTCTTTTTATATTCACTAAGCAATGCATTAAGGGCAAACCCACACGTAGAGATCTGTGATGTGATAGAAGATCTCAGCTTACAAACGGTGGGAATTGGGAACCCAGTGCTCTCCATGTTGGCTGAGCCAGGTTTATTTTGGAGAACACCCTGAGCTTCGGGTATAAAAGTGACCATAGTCCAGAGCAGCCAGCACAGAACTGTGATAATAAATCTGCTTTCATTTGTAGCGTTTGTGTTGCCATSTTGTCATGATCCTTTCTGCAGGATTTCCAGGGCAGGATTTCCAAAGGCACAGGGTTGCTTCTGCAGTGCTGTGCAGGAAGATGAAAAAAAAATAAACGTGGGAGGGGAGAAGAATAGAAAAATACTTCAGGGATATTGGGAGAACAAATGACCTGGAGGGCTGCAAGTGCCACAGCCCYGGTGTGAAAAGCTGTCCACTGGTGCCATCACCCGTTCCAAAGAGGCAGAGCTCGCTCCACCAAGGTGCAATCCCCTCGACTTAAAGCCTTGGTCTCTTTTCAGTGCTGTTTAACGTGCTTCATGCTCCTAAGGTCATACATCTTTCATGTTGCCAAAGTAAGAACTCTAAACTTTTAATTTTGCTCAAGCAGAGTGCGTTGCATTGTGTCTGCTGCATAAAATCATAACCCCATGCAAATTTGCAAGGGGCAAATATCAAAGTCAATGAGTTTCATCAAATATATGAGACCACAGTTTAATCCTCTCCACAGAAATTGATTTTGTTTTTATTGATATCCAGGCCTACATACTGCAAAATGCAGAACTTGGAATTGAACATAGTTGAATGGAAATATTTTAGCCCAAAAGACAACTCATATGATGACAGAAGTTGATCAGATAGCAGAAGTATGAGAAAAAGTAGATGTGTAAGTATTATCCTGACATAAGGGGCTACTACTCTCCTTGTACCTAAATTCAGTTACTCTCTCTGAGGTAGAGAGCGTAAAATCACTGAGACTTTAAGGTATATTCCCATTTAGAAAAAGAGCTGGAGAAGTGAAATTTTATTTATACATATAAAGTTACAACTCCTAAAATAAATGGCAAAGCTGTTTGTTAGGTAAGCACAGAATTGCTGGATAAAAGGGGAGATTCTCATATTAGTGGGGGAAGAACTGTACAAAACTTGATGAAAAGCACAATCCTTTCCTAACTCTATCATGGGCCCAGTGAACCCACTGCCAACAGTAAAATGTGCAGCTGGCAACCCTGATACACATGTCAGGATCTGTCCTGAGATGTGTTAATTTGAGTGATTAAAGATTATCAACTTGGTCAACAGATGCACCCTCATGTGGACTGTCATTCAGCCAGGCATTCCCTCAGAAAATGTCCTTTTATAAAGAGCGTTGGTGAAAAAAGCAGACAGCAGCTTCATGCAGTGGGCAAATCTCTTCCCTTTCTGGTTTAGAGAGTGCMGCAACCTTGGCACAGCATCAGCTAAATTCTACTTGGAGATATGCATAAAACTTCCAGTGAGTGCTGCCACAATGATGTCCACTAACAGACAAAAGCCTTGATCCTGTTCTTGAAACTGCAGTAATTCCTTTGATTAGAATTCCTTTGATTAGCATAACGGAGAATASAATGTGCTCTACAGCTGCTAGATTGCTGCAACAGGCAGTGACTGCATATCAGTAACTTGAAAAGGAGCAAAACTGGGCCAATATAACTTTCTAAACATTTCTCTTGATGTGTTTGTGGGATACCTTGAAGGAAAAGCTATGCACCGAGCAGAGATTTGTGTTGGAAAGCATTGCTGGATAACAAAGCATAGCTAAGTCTAGCTGTGATGGTGCTGCAATGCATAACCATTGTTGTACATGTAATTATTGTAACTGGTCCAGTCCTCTGCACACTGGTATTCCTGGCTGGACTGGATGTAGGGATGACAAACTGTTTCTTTTCCTAAGAAATAAGATGGAGAGAGTCTCTTTAGAACAACAGCACTGAACTGGTAGGTGAGTTTCCTACGGATTTTAACTATTTCACCTGTTCTTCCATAATTCCTCAGAGCTCTGGCCATCTTCTGGTAAGTCATGATTTTGCGGTTTCCCTTTCTTTCTCCCCACAGTTCTGCAAGTTTCTCCTTGTTTTTGGAGACAAACTGGAAGACACCATTCGGCTTGTCCACCCACTGGATGCAGTTTGCCATGGCTGGGTCATACAGAGACTCGTGGAGGTACTCAAATAGTCGAAGTTTTTTTCTACCTACAATGAAATAAACCACAAATGGTCAGAATAGAACTCATTCTTTAAAAGGCGAGCAGTTGTTTGGGTTTTGTTTTTTTTTTTTACCCTGGAAAGGGTCTTATTGGCAAAAACATAGCTAAATCTAATACCCTGTCCCAAATTTAAAGGTCAGTATAAACTATTCAAAGGAAGATCAACAGCAGCACAGAACCACGGGGTAGTCTGAGTCAGAAGGGACCCAGAAGGATCATTGAGTCCAATCCTGAAAAGAATGGCCCCTACAGGGATCAAATCCACAGTCCTGACATTACCAGCACCGTGCCCTGGCTCTGGAGAGTGTGCAGATTTGTGGTGACAGAAAAGGMTTTGGTCAGTAGAGTTCCAAGAGCAGTTTATTCGGGGATCATAAAACATATCTTCTGATTTCATCGTGTGGTAGATCTCAGAAGTCGCTTTCCTCAATCTCCAGACACGTGCTCTGCAGTCAAGGAGCTCACAGTAGGAAATTACACCCTCAGAAAGGGCAGGAAAGGTTCTGGAGAGCCAGTTTGATTTGTTTTCAATAAATTGTTTCCCTGTTTCATCAAAACTCAGAGATTTTGAGACAGCTCTGTTCTGATGGGTTTGTCTCAGGAATGTTTTGGGGATGCAAGGTGGCCTTTGATAGAAGATAGGGCAGGAAAAGCGGTTGATTTTTAACCAGAAACCTCATGCAGTCACAAATCTAAAGCCAGATCTTCTGGCACCCTGTGGTATTTTAAAATTGCCATGCAGAATAAAGCAAGCTTGGCACTGAAATATTTGCCAGCTAACTAAGTGTTTCTCTCCACAGACTCAGCTCTCAAACTTCCTTTTCCTCGTGAGCCTTTTCAGTTTCACTTAGATCTTGTGGATCCTCCTCTGTGAAGCATTTCTAGTTCCCTTCCCAAAGCCAAGGGTGATCAAGAAGCTGCTGCAAGGAGGAAGAGTTCAAGATTATAGACAAAGAGGAACATTCTGCAGAAGAGAGAATCTGTGCAGAGGAACATCTTCCACTTTCACCAAAGTGGAAATAAGCAGCTGCACCTAAAGTTCATAAAGTCTTTTCTTGTGTGGCTATTTTAAACTAGGGACAGGGGCAAAGTGACTGTTGCTGAGGAACACTGAGGTCAAGCTGAGACATCTGTCAGGGATGACAGTAATTCTGTATCTGCTGATAAGGAGAGGGGAGAGAAGTAACAAGAAGAGACTGAAATCAGAGGTACTTTCCAAAAAATTCATAAGGTTTCATTATCTAAATAAAAATTAGCCTGTGACTGGAAGCACATAGTCTACCAGAAACACAGATGATATTACTGAGGGCTTCAAAGGAAGCCAGAAAAGGACATTGTCTGCTCACAGTGGTCACTTGTTAGCAGATGAGCTCCTCAGATCCCCTCCAACCTGAATTATCCTATAAACCTGTGGTAGAACAAATGAGGCGAAAATCCACAGATTACTGTGGGCTGAATTCCTGCTGGAAAAGGACAAAGTAGCCATGTCTGCAGCAGTGTGATTTGGTGCTGTTTGGCCTCTTAGCTCAGCTGTCATTTCTGCCCAAGCTTTTATTTCCAGACATTCACCTCCAGCTGATGTGTTTCAGGTATTTCAGAGCATCTGCATCAGATCTCAGTGCTGAATTGTCCTGAAGCAGCCTAATTCTCTCAGCATCTAATTCAGTTCTGAAGTCTCTCCTGACTGCCCCCACTTGCTGAGCTGCGCTACAGATCATGGAATGGTTTCATTGTGAATGAACTCYACTCTTTCCAGAGGAAACCTAACTCCAAAGATGCTTTCCAGAAGCATCTCTAAGTCCGTGCACACTTCAGAACTTGTGACCAACATAAATAAACATTTAGGGCAATCCCTAATGATTTGGATAAGCATAGACAGTGTATGGTAGACAGTCTCATCTGCACAAAAATCCACTTGCACCGCTCTTCAAGAATTAAGACAATAAAAAGTTACTAAGAGAATACATTCTCTGAAA
>NW_026623950.1:235606-273767 GCF_030028575.1 Malurus melanocephalus
CCCCACAAACCGAAACAGCAACTTGTGGTAATTCATTGCCTGAAGTCTTTAAAATGCAACTTTTCATCACCTCATCCATGGAAGACACTTTAAATGCAGGATTTGGGTCCTCAGCTCTGATTGTTTCATCTACAGTTCTGTTCCTAAAGGGCCACACTATTGCTGGTGCACAGAAAACCTCTCCTGGTCTCAATAAGAAACTAAGGGGACTAAATTTATTTATTATAGTGGAAATAGTCCCCTAAATCACAATTTCTGGCAGGAATATCACCATGGACACAAAGAAATCTGTGAGAGGACATAAAATAACCCCATAAGAAGGTAATAGCAATAGTAATAGCAGTAGTAGTAGCAGTAGTAGAGTAGTAGGAGTAGTAGTAGTAGCTATTAAGCAACAGAGACCATAGTGTTCAGCATCAATGGGAAGAAACAACACCAAAAATTGACGTCACGTGCTTAAAGTCGAGAAAAGGGGATTTCAAGAAGCAGCAAAAGAATCAGGAAGCTTCTTAAAAAGACCCTATGGTCAAAAAATGGTACAACAGCCCCGAGTGGAMATCTCATCCAGCAGTTACGGAAGGGATGCTGAGTCCCTCCCCTCCTAAAACAACCAAAAAAGAATGAATGCAATAAAAAAAATCAAATACTGCAATGACCAATGTCACATGAACAATTCTTTGCAAAATAGATATCCATTCAAGTAAATTCAGCCAAAAGGAGCAGAAAAATAGCCATAAAAAAGGACGCTGGAAGTGACAAAAGGTAAAAGGTGATTTTAAAAGTAAAGAAAGAAAGGGCATAAAGTCAGGTGTGCAAAAATCTTCATGTATGTAAAAAAAACCATCAAGAAAATCACAGCTTGTTGGACCTCATGGAATAAAATAAGCAGTGTAAGTGGATAAAGATGTTATTGATAGCTAAATTTACTTCTCTGCATCAGACTTCATCCCAAGTGAAGTGAAAACAAATCTCTGGTTTGTTTTTCCATGTGCTAACAAGGACAGAATAAGTTAATAATAAATTTATCACATCTTGCAAGATTTAGCAGATGGGAATTGAACACTAGCAGTTGCATTGTAGTCATTATTAAATGTTCACATGTTTTTTCCTGTTAAAAGTAAAAAAAAATAAAAAGTAGGAAAAGGAGAAASCATGATTTGCTAAGAGATATTTTTGATTTTTTTTTTTTTTTTTAAGTAGCGTAATGCACACATCAAGATAAGATCATTCTACAGACCTTTCCCTGCTTTTGGCTGGCCAGCAGCAGTGTGCATCACTTGACTCTCTGGAGTGTTCTGCAGTGTGTGGTAGACAGTCTCATCTGCATAAAAATCCGCTGCACTGCTCTGCAAGAATTAAGACAATAAAAAATTACCAACAGAACACATTTTCTGAGTACAAAGGAACTTGTAATTAATTGCCCGAAGCTTTCATAATGCAGCTCTTTATCACCTCATCCCTGGAAGGATTTTCTCAGCCACAGAGGCACTCAGTGAGGCGCCAGTAACCGGCAACACTAATTTATGTCCAGGAATAAGAGGAGAAACTGAGAGAGAAAACAACACAAATGCCTCGCTCTGGACCTTCAACCCTTCCACTGGAAGAGGATGAGGAGCAGTTTTCAGAGTCAGGAAAAGCCAAGGGCCACCTGGACAGGGGCCCCTTCAGACTCTGCAGTTCCCACCCCACGTTGTTGTCAATCTGCTGGTTGAAAATGGGTTTTTGTGGATAATTTCACCTGAAATGATGTCCCCTGCAATAATCATTYTCCATCATCCCTTGGAGAACACGCTCACAGGTTTTTTTTAGGCATTCATACAAACTCTAATGGCTGAACCTGAGCTCACAGTCCAGATAACACTGGCCTTTCCAGAGCTTTTAAAGCAAACTGCTGTTGGGGAAATCAAAGTTATGGTACTTTTTCACAGTGGTAGAAGCTACAGCTGGAAATTGTTGTTCTCTGCCTGYTCCCAAGCAATACAAAGAAGCCCCTTCCCTTGTACCTATTCCCTGGTAGATTTGCTTGTTGGTTGTCAACTTTGGTGACGAACCACAGAAAACACCAGAAGCAAACAGCTGACTCATAAAAAGATACTATCAATCACATTTTGCACATTTGCAATCATATTTCTCAAAGTGAATTTCCCATATTCAGTTTCATCCGAATCATTCCTGGCTAGACCAGATTTCTGTTGGTGTTACCATAATGATTTGCATCAGAAATCCCAACCAATATTCCAATATTCCAATATAAGCAATATTCCAGTTATGTCTGACTGTTATTAGCAATGATTTCACTCACAATCACGTTCCTCCAGCTGTACCCTCGCTCCTCCACAGATGGTGCTGGGCAGTAACTGGGGCTTGCTCGGAGGTGGTGGTGATGGTTGATCATGGTCAGGCAGTTTTTATAACCTGGGAATTGGGAGGGGGAAGAAAAAACTGAGTAAAAGCAAGAGAAGAATGAAAAAAAAAAMCAAACCAAAACAGCAGCAAATAATTTAACATGCTGCTGGGCTTATCAAAAAGCATTTATCCTGTGGCTGCCTTCTAGATAATAAAGTGTCCAGAGCGAAGATCTTCCACATCAGAAGATCATGCAGTGAAATCTGCACTGCTACTGCTGATCACACCCCTGGGCTGGTTTTGTTAGCCTGCACAACGAAAAGCAGTTTTTTTAAGATGAAACATCAGGTATTTCATAGCATCATGCAATTGTTTGGTTACTAGATAACAGAGCGACAAATAGATCACCAGACATATTAATTTGGATCTTTGTAGCCTTGTAATACATGTAGAAAGGAAAAGGCACTGTCAGGCAGTGACAGTTATATTTTATGCATTAGTGTACAAAAAAATTAAATGAGGAAATTAATTTTACTTACTGTTTTCCCTTTTTTTTTTTCTTTTGCAGTGGGTTTGATGGCACAGCAGAAGGGTGTTTTGATATTAAAGCATTAAAATTGGAAAAAGGCTACTGCAAAACAGTCATGTACCCTCTGATTACAGGAAAACTGAGCTCAGTGCTGGACTGGTGCTGGGGGAGGGTGAACAGGGCCAGTCCAACATTTTCCCTGTGCTGTGACTTGGAACACACTCACCACACTGGGCAGTATTAATGGAGGGGTGGGAAACCTCTAAATATTCTCACCCCTTTTCATCCTCCCAAAATATCCCATTAATCCACTTTTGGGATATTAGTGTCCCAGCTGTACGGTTCAAGAGGTGCTTGCCTGTGAAAATCCAAGCTGGGAAATGAAGTGGAATAAGGGTTTTACCTGGTGGACACTGCATTTCTCTGTCAGAGTGCTGCTGCAACACTTCCAGAGCATCCTCGAAAGCCTGGCCCAGCACATCGTGGTCAGCAAAGCTCTGCAAGAACAATTTTCTGTCAGGACCCAGAAAAGACCAGGCTGCATCTTTCATCAATCAGCCAATCCTAAATAAATACAGAGATGGTGTGGAATACACATCCTCCTGGAATGGATCTTTGGCAAGCACTGAGGAATTTCCATAATTTTTTACTATAATGAGAAAGTTCTCGCTCCTTTGAAGTCAGTGGGACAATTCACAAAGGTCACAAAACTCACTCAGTCAAATATTCCAAGGTTTATTTCCTTATTTTGCAACAGAAGGTTACATAAAGGGTGCTATTGCTGCTGGGGAGTTTTGTAGTCTGTAATACAGATGTTTGTATCACTTGTGTAATGTAATTCACGAAGCCGAGTTATCTTTCAACAATATTGACATAAAAATCATAATTACACATAATTTCTGAAGCACTTCTGCAGAGAAAATGCAGCATTATGCCACGACAGGAATCCAGGGGTTGATTTTCAGAAAACTGTTTTTCATACTTTAAGAACATTTTGTTTTAAAAAGCTAAAAATACCCTCAAATTTGAGTTTGACTGAGTCTTCTGTAGCATATTTGAAACACTCGATAACAAAAGAGAATAAAGGCATTGTAGACTTACCATTATTTAGATATCAAGACTTGAGTCCTGTTTAAAAGAACCAAAATTTTTAAAATTGTATGCTTCAAAACAAAAAAAAAAAAAACCCATATATTTCTGAGTATAAATAGAACTAACTAAATGAAACAGCTCAGTATTATTTACATTATGAAGTAAAATATTTTAATAACACAGATAAAACGGATTTATCACTACAAGGTGGTATTTAAATTAAGTACATGTGACATCATATTTTGTTTTTTTAAATATTAAATATTAAATATTAGAGGATTTGGGATGTAGCCTCCTATTTTCCTTCCCCTCCATTTCTGCTTAAAGTGTAAAATCACCAAACACAAATTCTAAATTTGATAGCAATTTTTACAGCAATTATTATTTCAAAATTGTACATATAATGATCAACATACCAGTATTTTACTCATTAGATACTAAATATTTTTAAATATTTTATCTTTTAAAACAAATTTTAAGTTTTAAAATAAAATTTTAAAACATTGTGTGTGCTTTTTTAAAAGACAAAGGAGAGACAAGATGTATAAATATTACTGAGGAAGAATTGAAGAATTTTATCCAATATTAATCACAAATGTTCCAACCTGGGAATTTAGCCTCAGCTAAGTATGTTGTGTACCATCACAATCTGGAAAAGAATTTTTTAAAAGAATTTTATAAGATTTTTTAAAATCTTGAAACCAGGCATACATAGTGAAATCCTAGTGATCCAGTAAATTGATCTCATCGAAATAAGTGGTTTTTTTTTTCTCTGAGTATGGTGCAAAAAGTATTTGAATGATCTGATCTAAATSTATGCTAAAACCAGAATGGGTCACATTAATCCTTCATCTGCAGTTGTGGCCACAGATTATTGGGTAAAGAAATAAATTAAAGACACAAATCTGCTTTGTAAAGATCCCGACATAGTTTACCCATAATCTGAAGTAATTTTTCTTTCCTTAAACTGATTTTTTTCTAATTCAAACTCTAAATTGATACCTGGTAACATTAGTGAAACATCTACAGGCACTGCCAATCCTTTGCAAAGTCTAAAATATACAAATATAGGCAAAGTGTTGTTGAATGGTCCTGCCATTTACATCACTGGATTCACACCAAAAAAGAAAAAGGCACATTTTATGTAAGCTTAAAAAAAATTCTGGACACTTACCTGGAAATTCAGTTCCACACACAAGACAAGAATCTGTCTGGTGTTGTAAATGAAAGAAAATTTAAGTTCCCACAGCAAAGGGGCAGCATTAAATAGCTGATTTTAGGGAAGTGTTTTGTCTAGGGATTTTTCTGAGGGTATAGGTGTAGTAAATTGCTAGCATGTCCTTTCATTCTGCACAAAAGGGGGTGATTTATACTGACGTAAATGAAAGTAAATGTTGTAACTATTGTCCAAAACTCATGGGTTTTAAGAACTGGGAGAGATTCCTTTTGGCTGTGGCACCGAATCTGTCACTGATACGGTCACGGGGTGAATCTGGGGCAAAATCCTGAGTTCCTCACCTGTCCCACACCCACTGCAGAGGATTTTGAGCTTTTATCTGAAACCTCCTTGCTAGCTCAGTGCAAGGAGTGGACCAAAACAAGAGTTTGAAGGAATTTCAGAGTTCTGCTTCAAAGTTTGTAGCCCAAGCCCAGCTCTAAAGCACTGACCAAAGCATTCAGTACAGGCTCAGACCAGCTGTAGGTGCTGATGTCCCAAACACTTTCTGAGCAGCTCCAAGACATCATCAGAATTGCTTCCATTAGAAAAATAAATCTCTGTTTTTCAGCACAGAGCTTCTTATTGCTGATATAATCTAATGTCTGTCACAGCCAAGTCTTTCACAGACACATTTTGCAGAATTTCCTCAGCATTTGCCATAAAACTGCTGTAAACCCTCTTACATTATTTATTATAAAATGTACATAAATAATATATATTAATAATGATACAATGTTATTTATGTATATTCTCTCAACCAAGAACCTAGTCAACAACCATCCTGGTTTTGAAAGCTTAGTGAAGGCAATTTGAAGCCATCGGCCATTCCTGCTGGCTTCAGACACAAGCTGCCTCTTCAAAATTTACCCCACAAAGGCTCAGAATATCTTTTTTTAGTGAAATACATTAATACATCATATTGATATAGATGTCTTTTTTTTAAACTCCAAGTTCTGTTTTGCACCACTTCCCTGGTGTCACTTGTGCTAATAAAAGGAAATTAACCAGCAACTGTAATTTTAAAATATCAAATTGTGGCTCAGCTCTGAATTTCAGGTCAAAATACGATTACACAATCGACTTCCTTTCCACACAGAGAAATTTACCTTGCACCATGGAAAAACATAGATTTTATGGTTCAGTTCTTTCCTGAAGGAGACATATGTATTGGATTTAAAATCATCAATGAGCTTCAAGAGTCCTCCTGGGTTTCTTCCTGATAAATTATGACCAAATATGCCCWCTGATGATGGAATTTGACCTGTCTAATCCTACATCTCTATCCTGAAGTTGAATTTATGTTCTGGTCTCCTGTGTTCCACATTCCTCCTGGCCATAGAGGTGCAGGGGTGGCCCTGTGGAGGTCACAGCCGATTCCAGCTCTGGCTCTGAGGGGACACCAGAGGGGACAGGAGGGAACAGGAAAATCAGGTGACAGGGATGGACACGAAGGAATGAGGGGACAGCAAGCTCAGAAGGGTTTGGAGGTAACAACAGCCACACAACAAGGAGATTGTGGGCAACAGAGTGACCATGGTGGAGTAGAGGAAATGAGAGAGAAGGAAGCAGCAGTGGAAGAAAAGGGTGAGAAACGAGGAGCAGCAGGGAGAAACCACGATGTCTTAACCCCAAACCCCGGTGCCACACGTTGCCTCACCAAAGGAACTGAGTGAAACCTGTGGAGACAACCAGAGGGGTGGAGATGTATCTGGAGTGTACTTGAGCCTGGGAAAAGGGAAGGAAAAATGTTTTGATGTTGATCTTCTTGGCTTCCCAATACTCAAATCAGCAACTCAATATATTACACAATAAGTTCAATTCCCAAAGGGCATCAGCAGCTCTGCTGGCTGGGTGTAGTAAAAGGGGGTGAACGTCAACAGATGAAAGCTGAAGGTTTTACCACCACTAAAATGATCCATCTTCCAAAATCAGACTGCTCTATCAGCAAGATTTCATTTCAAATGAGAGGCTCCACCAGCAGGCAGGTCAGGAAAAGATTTGTTTCCAGAGGAAACGGGCGAGTGCCACACACAGCACAAAAACCCTGCATAAGAACAAGAGAAACACTCTCATTGGGCAGTTTTAAACTCTGCAACCTGTTTGTGAATTGAACCTTTGGCCCATCACAAGCTCAGGCTCAGGATACCTCCCTGGGAAAGCTGTAAGGGCTCAAAAGAGGCAGAGGAAGGGGCAGCTGAGCTGTGTCAGCTGGCATTCCACGCTCACTCCTCAGCACAGCACAGGGCAGCACCACCACCTCAACCCAGAAATGCTGTTAGAGAAAAAAGCCTCCTTTCATTTTTGCACTGGATGGGAGGAGGTGCTCCAGATGAAAGTCTGAGAAAGAGAACTTATTGGTCACATCCTAATGCCACAAACAATTGATGTTCCTGATAACAGAAATTGGCGCTTTCGTTAGAAACCACAACATCAAGCACTTCTCTCCTTCCTCTGTATTTTAAAAATAAATTTCAAACAGCAGAATGATTGTTTAAGTTTCAGAACTTTCTTCCATTCCTGCTTGGCATTAAAAGATATTTCACAGTAATGGTACAGCAGAAGTATTTTTGCATCTGAATTAAAACAGAAGTTAATAGTGTGTTACACTGAATAGTGTATTAAAGCACTTGCCAGAGAGTTTGAGAAAACACAGAAATTCTTGCATGAGGCATTGCTCAAAAATAGAATAAAAACCAGTCTCTCCCTTCATAAAAGTACACAAACCTTGAAATGGCAAGTTTTCCCACCCAGCATTTGTAGATTTCTCGGGGTTTTTTAACATCATGCAATTTATAACTGCCCAAATAGACCCCTTAAAGAGAAGGCACTTCATAAAAAAATTCCCCAATGTGACAGCCACAGAGATTTTCTGTGTTTCCATAATTGCTGCAGATGCCTTGGCCACTCCTCTCCCACCCATGCAGCTCTGATAACCTTTGCCATGAATCCTCACGGGTGTAGAGTCACAATAATGACACAACCAAACTGTGTCACCCTTAGAGGAGAAAGGGTGAGAGATCACCTGCCTGTGCTCACCTCCTGGTGCCCAGGGAACTTTCAAATCTCTGCTTTTATGCTCCATTCCAGGCTCAAAAAAACAGGAAAGTTTCTTGCAGGGAGGATAAAACCTTTTCTCTAAGCAGGAAGAAAAGGGATCATCAACACATGGAGAGGTCTCTTCTTTCACATGCAGTGTGCATTGAAAATCCGGGCATGAATATCTCACACTGAATGAGAATGCAGACTCAACTTCAAATTAGTGGGCTCAGAAAATCCCTGAATTCACATTCCCAGTCCTGGAATATGAAGAAAATTCTCTTTAAAAAACAACAACAACAACAACAACAACAACAAAAACAAAAAACAAACAAAAAAAAAAACAAAACAACAAAACCACCAAACCCAAACCTCCAAAGAAGCACAAAAAGGAAATTAATGCAGCTTATTACTATACTAAATACTATAATTTACCATTATTCTGGTCAGAAAATTTAGCATGGAGTAGATACAAAAATACCCCAAACAAACTGAAAGGGAACATAAAAACAAACAAACAAAAAAAAMCAAAAAACCCCCAACCAACTATAGCATCATATCACATAAGCAAATTATGGAACTGACTGTAAAAGTCTCCCATTTGTGCTTGAAAAGTTTAGTTTATTCATTAAAACAAACACAGCTGTTAATTCAAATACCAGAAGATGAGAAGATATCATAAGTTCAAATGTTTTACTTGCCTTATAAATCATTTCACAGATGCCAAACTCTCTGTGATGCAAAATGCAACAACTTTTATTATAATTGTTACGATTACAGTTTTGTTTCCTTAGCTGGTGGCAACTGGCACAGAACAGTGATGATTTCTGCAAACCCAGGTTCTGGCTCGGAGTTGACACCGTTATTATTTTCACTACAGTAAGAGGATACTTGCTGTGCCAGCCCTAATGTTGCACATCCTTCCCTGAATTCCTGATTTTATTCTTTGTCTGCCTTACAAAGCATTGCAGCTGGTTACCAGAAAGTTTGGCATTTTAATTCTTGTAAGAGCTCTTTATTTACAGGGCACCATTTTAAAAAAAGATCTTTGTATAAACACTGTCTCCCAGTACATCTCATGTGTGAAGCTTTTTATTCTAAGAAAGAAAAAATACATTGAAGATGCTTTACAAATTGAATTTTAAGCTTGAAATCAGAGATTATCTCAGTCAGACTAATTTCCTTACCTCCAAATATGAAACATTTGCACATCACATTGGATTCCCATCTCAATGTGGAATCCAAAGTGAATTGAAAATTACGGTCCAACCTTCAGATTTATTTATTTGGCTGACATTAGATCTGTAATAGATTTCACTTAGAACCACTGAATAATTGCAGCCATAAAATCAGGTATTTGGATAAATTTCTGCAGAGGCTAGGTCTAAGCATGGAATTACCTCTTCTGGGGCTTAAAAAGAGAAGAGCAGCATGGAAGCTGAGGTTGCATGAGTGGGCAGGTCAGCTTTTCGATGGAAAACCCACATCTAAAGCCCCCATTTTACAGCCTGACCCAGGAAATTGGCCCAAACCCTCATGTCAGCAAGGGAGCTTCTTCTTTGGCCTCACCTAACCAAAGGAAGTGAATTTCTGGTGGGAAACCCCGCTGAGATAGAAAACCAGAAACCACAACAGAAGCACAAGGAACTAATAATAAAGAGTGCATTGGGAAAACAAAAAGAAACAAGAACCAACCCTAATTTGAAGAAGACTGAAGTGAAGTATGAACAAATAATTTTGGTTATTTACAGGTATAATGAGTACCCTCAAATATTAGGATTTAACACAAGTCAGTAATACTTCAGCAGAAAACTATCAGAGCAAGGCAGGAATAATATGAGAACATTTCATAAAAATCACAATGGATAAAGGGGGGAGTTCTGTGTTTGATCTTGCACACACCAGGGAGAGGYTGGCAGGGATGTGAAGCTCAGATCATCTGTAAGGCCCCTTCCAACCCAAACCATTCCTCCTTGATTAGGAGGTGAGCCTGATAAAGGTAAAAATGAAAGTCTTTTCCTGAAAAAGAAAGGACACAGAAAGAAGAACACAGGGTTTTAATGACCCTTAACAGTGAAACTTGGGAAGCCAAATACAAACTCACAATTTTCCCAGTAACTGAGCTATTTGTGGAAGAAACACGCTTTTAGATTCGAGGGGCACTTAGGATTAATTCAACACTCCATTTCAATTCCATTCTCCATAAATCATGAAGCTGAGAACTGGAAAATGTCAGGACTAGGTGGAAGAGCCTTTTCAACTACAGAGAATGGAAGCAAGCAATTGTGTCTGTTTTTGGAAAAGCTGATTACAGTCTGTGATCCCCAAGTCTGTTGAGGATAAAGAAAAAAATCACTATKAATGAAGATACTGATATTACGCATCATAAGAATACAAGATGGTGTTTTCACTCTAAGAATACAAGCTGACCTTCATCTGAAATGAAATTCAGCACTTTAGTGCAGTAGCATAAGGCCTATGAGGTGTATTTATTCCATTTGTAACTTCAAAATAGGAAAAATTGCATGAAACAATATAAAAGAAACAAATTGCCACTTAAAAAGAGTGGGGAATGTTAAGAATTTTCTGCCCTACCTTTCACAGAAAATCTGCAACCTCATCAGAAGACCAACATTTATGAAAAACAAGTATATGTTGGCATTAACYATCTCAAAATCAAAAAGAGAAAATGTTTTGGGCTTTCAAACAAAACATGAACTGTTCCATAGAATTTTATCTACAGCTCTTTCTGCTGCAGATATTTTTGTCTTAAGCAATTATAAACGGGGTACCCCGACAGGCTGGAGCAAATCGTGCCTCATGCAACAGGAAGGTCAGCTGCCCTTTCCAGGCAGATGCACTGCAAAGCAAATACACTCCTGTTTATTTCTCTGAAAGTAAAATGTAAAACGTGGAATCACATTTTGGCATCATCCATTTCAATTCCATTCCCCCTAAACCATAAAGCTGACAGCTGAAAAATGGGGCAGACATCTACATTTAGTCTCACCGGGGAGCTGAGCAGATATTTCTCTTCTACACAGGGCTGAGATGAAAAAATGTTAGTGAAGAATTGAAATCTTCACTGACACTGAATCATCTGAAAAGAAAGAAGCTCTGAGGTTGTAAGGAAGATGGTAATAAATAGTGAGAGGTAACCAATTGACCAAGTTGACTCGGGAATGGAAAAATATATCTGACCTGGTAATCAAATGCTCTAGAGTAAAACTAGTTAGAACATAAAAACTGTTTACAGCCATTGTTGGTGTTCTAATTGTCATGCAACAAAAATCAAAACAAACAAAAATCCAGCAAGTTCTGTCTATGAAGGAATAGAATGAGGTCAGATTTCTGCCAGAATCCTAGATTTTGAAAAACACACTTTAAGTAAATATAGAGGAGCAAAGGAAATTCTTTAGAGATAGAATTCCTGTCACTTCTAAACTCTGAAGGTGACTGAAAAACAGCTGTCCCAAATAATGCGGTTTTGTGCTTTGATGAGGCAAACAGCGATGTGGGCATAAAGTGCAATGACTAGCAAATAAATACTTCCTATATTAGCAAAAAAATGCTGAAGAAAGACTGGGGATTTTTATGAAAGGATGTCAAATAAATCCTGTCTCTTGACGGTGAGGTAGGAGGATGTCAGTAAAATAGTTTCCTGGCCTGGAACCTTTTTTGAAAGAGGCTTTTTGGAAGCTGAGGGGTTTTTAATTTCAAATTTCAAATGAAACTGCCATTTAGCACTGGCTTTCCATTCTTTTTGATTTCTCTTTGAGGTAATTCAATAATTTTGAATTATTGTTGAATTCAATGAAAAAGCAAGAAGCCTGGCAGTTACACCACACCTTGGCCTCACGTATATCCTGGAAATATCTTCCATGGAATTGCCCCAAGCCACACCTATGTGATCTCAGTGAGTTTAGCTCACTCATGTCTTATGGGATGTATCTGCTAAAGGTAGATACAAAAGAACATTAAAAAAATAATTAAAAATTGAGAAGTGGAATCCTTGATAAGCTAAGGCTCTTGACTTGTTATTAAGCTGTTGGGCAGGCAAGTGCTTAACTCAGTCATACACAGAAATCTTCAATAAACACAGAAGAGTTTTGATTTAAGGAGACTTCTTTAAAGATAATTTCAAAGATACTCAGAGCAAGGCACCCAGTTCTAGAAAACATTCATATATCATCTTAAACTCACTCCTAATCAGAAGCAGATTTTAACTTGAATCTGAGCAGGTTCTTAACACGCCTGGACGAGCTGAGCTCCTGACTGATGCATGGTAAGAGGCAACGYTTTGCATTGCAGCTCCCCAAAAAGATGTCAAACATCTTCCAGAAACAAACAGAAATGGGATGCCAGAGAAGGCAGCCTGCAAGTAMCATTGTTAACACGATGCCTCGTGGGAGAATGACAAACATTCCACAACCATCTTCACTGACTGCCATACTTACCTCGTTTGAAGCCAAGCTCGTGTGCAAAACACACGTTGTACAATTTTCAGATTAAAGGAATATAGTGAATACTCAGTTAAATTAAGTGCAAAAGCAGCATTACAGATTGCATATGCATGCCCTAAGAGATCAAAGTTGACTCCATCCCTCATCAGGGGTGTTATAACAACATGAGGGATAAAGCTGATTCTAAATGTATGTTGTAAATGCAAATTATGACAGAAATAACTGAGTAGATGTGTTCTTTTTATGCCACTGTGTGTCTCACGTTGAACATTTGTCTAACGGTGTTAGCTGACACTCATGGCAAACAGGATGGCCTTGTCCTTAAAAAGCATCTTCTTTAGGACTCTCTCTTTGTGCCACTGATTGGACACAGAAAGTGTCATAATACAATTTTTGTTGGAAATGGGGTATTTTCTGTTCCATAAAACTCACCTGCACTTGAAATGACACTGAAATCCACTGCAGTGCTTCACCCATGCTCCATGAATTTTTATATTCCAGCATCTGAGTGGGAGGACTGCAGGCTGTGGATCTGCTGTGTCCCTTCCCAGCTTCTTCCCAGCCATCAGACTCTCCTCTTTCTCAAAGGGCAGCTTTCTTCTTCTTTCTCAAACYGAATCTTTGTCACAGGACATGGCAGAGCAGTTCAAGAACTGTCTTTTTCCTGCTCTTTCAGATCAACTTTTTTCTTCTGTGGACAGCTGGACAGTGCTGAAAATGAAGAAGCCAGATATGGTGGAATGGGAATAATGAATTTTGAAAGATAAGGGAAGGAGGGAGGGAATGGAAAGGGAAGGACTAATGTCCTCTTCCCACCCACAAGCCTCCCAAGACTAAAGAGGAGGCCAAGATTTCACCTGGACTGGGAATGCTTCCTACTGCAGCAAATATASGTGAAATTCTTCCCTTTCCTCCTCCACAGATGTATATTTTAACATTTTCCTCTGAAGGCCCCTGTTTTTTTACGTGCATGGAATATTTTTTGTTCTGATAATGTGTGTGACTGCTCAGTAAATGAGACCATCACGTGCAGAAACCCTGCTGCATCTGTTGCAGAAGTTCTGCACTGTTTAATGAACAAGGAAGAGAGAGGATGCTCTCAAGGTTAAAGCAGCTGAATGCTGCCCTGGAGAAGTGGGTTTGGGTTCAGAGCCTGTCCCCACCACAGAGTTCCCAAATGATGAGAGGCAAGTCCCTTCCAGCACAGTCACAGGTGGTCCCTCACTGCATCTTCCTCATTTCTGGGACTTCTGACTCGAGACCCTGCTCCCAGATTTGCAGAAATGCTGAGCAGTGCCAGCTGCTGTCACTGAGCACTGACCTGGGCCCAGAAACCACCCAAAAATGCTGAACTCTCCAAAACACAACTTCTTAGGTATCACAGAACAAATGCACAAAATTAGTGGGTGTTTTCTGATTTWATCTCATCGGGCCAGCATCTGTGTAAAGCAGAGATTAAAAAATTGTCTTCACATCATAATGCACTTGTAAATATAAATGTCTTAATCCTTATGCAGCATTCATATGTTGCAATGGAAGATGCATAAAAAATTTCTATTAAAGAGGCTAAAAATTCTCTCTTGAAAGCAGTGAGTGAATTCACTCACAATTCTTGTGTAGTGAATGAGGCTTGTGGATGTAATTAGGATTGAAATCTCATTGGCTAATTAGTCACTAATTGAGCACTGTCCCCTGTATGAACTGAAAGAAAGAAAGAACCTTGTAGCAGAACCTGCTGGTGATTGTGTCCTAATAGTGCCATAACACAGGTCACAGGGAGGACTAATTAAAGCTGTACCAGTCAGCTTAATTTGGCCATGTTGTAATTAACTTTTCAGTATTTGCAATTTTTTTTTATATAATAAAATATAAAATAACTTCTTTTATTTGCAATCTTAACATCCTTGAAATGGAGATTTCACTGTGTGCACAGGCAGGAGGCATGGGGTTTTTTTATTAGTTTGTTACTGTAGAGTAGAGTTTCATCCTCCTTAAAAAAAAAATAAATCAGGGACTTCTAAAGGACTTCTTGATCCTTACCAGAGGAGCTTTAAAAGCAGCAATGGTTTTTTTTTTTTTTTTCCATAATGTTTTGAAGGCTTTTAACTCTGATAGACATATTCCTATAAAACAATATTAAAAAAATGCAACTAGCTAAAAATTCCTTCCCCCGCACTCTCAGATTTTCAGTATACATTTCTAAAAATGACTAATATTACAGAACCTGAGAATAATTAGAAGCTAAAAGCACAGACAGCATAATCCAGAAAGCTGTGGGAAAGGGAATCTCTGAGTGTTTAGGGTTCAGACACAACAAACACATTGTCAGTGTTCCGTGTGTGAAGTGGTCTCGGCATTGTAAATAAATTTCCCAGCAGTGTCAGCCTCAGCAGCACCATGTGATGAACTGGAATTACTAAAGAACCTCTGTCTTCTTAGGAACTCCAGCTGGTTATGGGATGTAGTTGGAGCTGGAGATGTGGCTAAAAAGCCAGAGTTGGTGCATCTGCTCTCCTCATTTCATGGTTTCACTCATTTTCCAGCTGCCCCTGGTCTTCTAACACAAGTATGGCATAAAAATCTCAGTATGTGTGGTGCAATACCAATCAATTTATACACTGATGAGGAAAGAGAGGAATAAGGCCTTTTATATGTATATATTAGCAAAATTAAAGGTAGAAAAAGATGTCGGTATTTTCCTCTGTGTATCATTTCAGAGTAATCAGATTCTTAGTACAATTTACCTACAGTTAAATATTAGGTAACAGTAATAATAAATCCCACAAGTGCCCTGTCAAACCTCTTTTTTTTTTTTTTTTTTGCTATTTCTGAGCACAAAGACTGATGAATAAAACCCATTTGCTTGAGAGAATCACACAAACCAGAAATAACTTGGAAACTTGAAGGCACCAAATGAAAGGAAAATAAGCCCAAGAAAATGTCATCATCTTTGATTAAAATAATCTCTGTTGCAAGTATGGAATTCCCACGAGAATGCTAGGAAACAATTGTAAATCTACTTGTACAATGTTTATTGAAAATAAATTCCTCTTCTTTTAATAGAGATTGCAACTTACTAACACATAGCAGCAGAACAAAAGCAGTATTTCCACATGCTACACTTGGGCAGACATATTACTTTCAAGACTCTTTTGAGGGCATAAATACAATTTATGCAACAAAAAAAACGCTGAATGTATTTTAATAGAGAAATTATATGGTACTGCGTAGGTGGATTGCCCTTGTGTGGCAGGAGGGTTAAAAAAAGGGGGCTAGAAGCAATTCAGCTGATAAAAATGTTTGCTCTGTATTTGTGTAGAAAATTTGCTTTGCACAGATTAACCACAGATAATTCATATTGGACTATCTTGCTGGTTGGAATGGGTACCCCAGAATAAAATCCTTTCTGATGTGTCACCATTTAACAAAACAACTAAAGATGCAGCAGCCTTCTCTGAAATTATGTTCTTTTCTACACTAGCAGTAAACTGTTACAGAGCACATTGGCTTTGGTCCTACTGGAAATACTTTTCCACAGAATGCCCTTTCTCTGATGAATACCATGAAAAAACTCCCATTTCACTGCCACACTTCCAGTTAAACTCTATRTCCTTGAGTATAAAATGCAAGTGAGGTCTCCCTTTACCTGTTTTGGCTGTGAATCTAGGCAGATGTCTAAGAGAATATAAACACTTTAATTATTCATCTTAGTTGAACATTTTAATTATCCATCTTAGTACACTCTTGCAAGGAGCTTTTGAAAACACTGATTTTTGCTGGCTTTTGATCAGATCCTTTGTTCCTCCTGTTTATCCACAAGAAACTCTGAAAAAGTGCTGAGTTCTGAAAGGACTTTTAAACTGTTAAAACTGCTAATTTAAATGCATGCATATTAAGTAAATCATTAAGATAAGTGGTTCGGTGGCAACCCCAACATTAAAGAAAATGAACTTCAGTTCACTGTCTGTCAAAAGGGAGGTCACTCCCATCTGAATGTGAGTGTTTAAAGGAAGAATAACAGGCACATTGAGATTCAGTGTGTTGGAATTTTGTTAGATAATCCAGACAATGGATAATACTGGGGCAAAAGCAGGCAAAACTGCAGTGAGACAGAACAGGCTTCTTGACAGAACAGGCTTCTTGACTTTGGTCTCTCCATTTGCATATTTCAATAAATTTTGTCTGTTTTGCTTAGTTCCTGCGCTTTCCCCCTCCACCTTGCACGAGTTTCACGTTGAATTTCTATTCTATTCAATTTTAAGAGAAACAGGAACTTAAAAATTTGCTGAAATAAATGGATTTGGTTCGTCCACTCTCCCTCACAATCATGACATTTTRCCTTTAAAGGAATTTGTAGGCTAGGATACTTTCACAGGTATGAAACTAGTCGTGGCAAGACATTTGGACAAAATCACAGAGCCACTTGTTGAAGGTATTTTATATAGCTGTAGTCAGCACATGTGCTACCATTAACAGCTTCTGCATGGGTGAATATCATTAATTTACCACTCACTGTAGTTTTAAAGGAGGTTCTTAGGAGGTTTCTGAAAGGTGGAGGAAGCCAGTGTACAACATGATGGGTCTGTGTGAATGTTACCTTTTTGACAGTATGAAACTGAGAACAAAAGCCCACCGTTCACACAATAAACAGACATTTACATCAGCACCAAGAAATAAACGGTTCAAGAGAATAAGACTAGAAGGGTACCAATGACAAATAACAGCATCATTAACTACACTGTGAATTTTCATCCCCAAATTATTTTTATTTTCACGAGTGAGATCTCTTGAAACATCCTTTATCAATGAACCAAACCATAAACAGTACCATTTCTTGCATATTAGATTAGATTGGCTTATTCTTATAAAACAGTTTGTCCTAGATCCTGTTGGCATGAGAAAATATCTGTTTATGTTTGTATCCTGAGGCAAGAGCRAAAAACCCAAAGATTTATCCTGTTCTGTGCAGAGGCTGCAAGTTCCCTGGGACAGGCAACAGCCCCACGGTCTGGTGCTGCTCACACACTGCAACAGAACTGAGTTTCCTGTTTCTCACCTTCAAGTTGTGGGTGCACGTGTAATCTGTTGGATGGCTCGTTTTTAGGTTAGCACATCACTGGGAAACTCTTGGGATTGCAGCTGTAAGCTCAATGTGTTGCCATATTGACACAGATTTCAGAAACACTAGTCACAAGTGAAGAAATTCGAGTAGCACATAAAAATAATGTAACAGGTTAATGGGACTGATCCTCAGAGCACAAACCCAAAGATTGCACAGACTCACTTGGTCCTCAGATAAAACAACCAAAACCAATTCTGAGCAAAGAACAAATTAAACATGGAATCACATCAGGATGTGCCACATACCAACTATCCAGAACAAAATTCTACTCATTTTGACCAAGGTGGACAGGCCACTTATACTTAACCCAGAAAAGGAACATATGTAAATGATATGTGCTCAAGAAACAGTAAATACAAGCCATTATAAGCCAGCTGCAGACAAAATAATTGAAAATTTAGCCAATAATTTAACCATGCTGTTAGAACATCCTTGGGACGATGATAAACCCTCAAATGTGTGTTTAAATGCACATTGAGAGGAAACCAAAAACACCTGCAGSCAAACATATCACACTCCTAAGCTTCTGAATTCCTGAGAGTCAGCAATGCAGCTGCATCAGCCAGAATGTGATGTTTCACCAGAGAGGACTCCAACTCACAGTTGTGTCTAAATTCTGTCTTTTTTGCCCATTTTCCTCACATCATCTCCCACGACAGCCAATACAAAGCTAGGTGTTTCACCATGCTAAGTAGGAGAAAGATTGAAACACGTGGATGGGGTGGGAAGGGGAGTCACCATGCACTACAACAACAACAATGGATGTTTTAAAGATGCATGCAAAAAAAAAAAAAAAAAAAAAAAAAAAAAAAAAATCACAGGAAAATCATTAAATTACTATATTTTGAAGATTGATGCAAGTAAGATTAAGAAATAATGCCACAGTTCCAATTAACATAATTCTCCATAAACTGTTTCTAAAAACAAAGATATTAGTCTAATGACTGACATCTTATAATTTCTACAGTCAAGTTTTCATAGCACAATACATTTTAACAAAGGTGGCTCACTGAAATTGCAGTACCGAAAGTCCCACAATTTTCAAAACCCCATGTTTTGAGCAGCTGTTCAGAAACCATAGGAACTGCTTATAGGGAGATTTTTTCAGGACCAATGCACACAGCACTCATTACCTGCAGGTAGAATAGCTCATTTGCAATTATGCTACAATGCATTTAAGAAAACAGCCTTACCTTTAATTACAGTATTTAAAAGGTGAAGAAGAGCCACATGCCTTAAGTGCCCTTGATGTCTAATGCAACTTTCTTACATTGGAGGTACTTAATTTTACAAATGAAAATTGACTTTTTCGTTAGCACAAAATTYGCCTTCTTCTGAAGAAAGTACAATTTTGCTTATATATAAATCATAGGTGGGGAAGTTCTATCAAATCAAAGGGGTACTTTTATTCTTCCTGAGGAACATGCCACAAAACAAACTACATGAAACTTGTGTGAGAAAGAATAAGCTATGATTTACTTTGGCTTTGAATTCAGGGATGGGAAGGTGCTGTAATTCGCAGGCAGCTTTGCAAACCTTCTCTCTGCATAGATCATTGCCTGTTTTCCTACTTTTACCTTTGTTCTCATGAAAAGAGACAGAAGTACAGCTCTACTCCAGAGCTTAAAAAAACTCCCCGAGGAGCTCCTGCAAAGCAGGAACAGCCATGTGGACAGCCCTGTGAGACACATCAGCACTTTGGAATGAGTTGCAATGATGTAAAGCTACCTGAACAACTCCTCCAACCCTGGTCTTACACTGCTTTTCTTTGTTTGCACTTCTCTCTMTATATAATGACATTGGCACAGTAATTTTAACCGATTTAAAATTTTCTCATAAAATATTTCTGCCAAATTGAGTGGTTTTTTTCAAATGCATGAGGAAAGTGAGTGTCAGGGAGATACAGTTGAAATAGTTACCTGGACAGCACAGTGACGCTGGGAGAGATCTTTGAGAAGTTGGGAGCTCATTGGATAAGATGGATTTTAGGCACTGGATAGRAAAAGTAAATAGATGCACACTGGGGAGAGTGAGAGTTCCCTGCTACAATGCTGCTTCAATGCTTTTTATGCTAAAGGTTCCCTGAGTTTCGGTTCAGTCGAGAGATCTCCTACAGCTGGGGTAGCACACAGCATCCAATAATTTGAGATCATTAGGCAAAACACTGAAATTAGGAGTCTTCCACCCATATTCTCTTTCTATGATGAAACAGCTGAATTTGGGTTTGGACCAGATGACCTCCCAAGGCCCCTTTCCACCCCAACTGCTCCATGATACTGTCCATTCCTACCAGCTGTGTGTGATCTCTCTCTTAAAAGTGACAAATGCAACCATGTCTGCCCCACAAGGAAAGCCTGTTCCAAGGAACAACAGAGGATAAAGACACTCCATGCTATGGAATTACTTCCATAAAACAAATTACTAAAACGTGCTTTTCCTTCGTTTCAGGAAAATTAATCAGTGGACATGGGAAAGGAGAGATGAAAGTCAGGAACACTACAGCCTCTCGTGTTGTCTCCTGGACATCTCTTGATGGTCTGTCACAGGCAAGCTACAGACAGATTTCGATGAACCTGTCAGTGACTGAGTGGAGCAGTTTTTCTGTTTGGTGCACTTGTGTAACTTCTCATTTTGTCATTCCCTTCCTGATCTCACAGGGCAAGCAGGAAGCAAGGCGAGACAAGGGGAAAGGCACAATAGGACAGGGCTGACAAAAGAAGGAAGGAGGCAGGATTTCTGTTCAATGAAAACCACCATCAGTGAGAGTTCCCGTGCCTTCACTGCCAGTCTGACTTAAGGGATGGCACTTAACATTGTTGTTTTACCACCATTTAAAGCAGGCTTCTGAGTGACAGTGAGGCAGCATCAGGAGCATCAAAATGACCCAAAGGTACTTAATTAAAGGATGGTCACCCTTCTGAAGAGTTTGTGAGTTCCTAGAGGGTGTGGGCATTGCTTTCCACACTGGTGCCACGGCTGCAGCATGGGCACAGTGACACCCTGTAGCGGGTGGCACTAGGAGCATTTCAAGTAGGACAGCTTCATATCCAGAATGTGTGACCATGACTGACCTTTTCAACTGGATATTCAAAGGAATGTGAGAGCAACCTTCATGAGGCATCACCAGAAAAGTGGCAGAAGTCAGAAACCTTAACTGTTTGTTTTGTGGCGCCTAATGGTGGTTGAATACACACACACTAGCCTCCTCCCTGTAATGGTGATACAGGAGACTGGGCTGAGGTTTCCATTCAATCCCGCGCCTACAGGAATTGTGASACCTCCCAGACGCCATCCTTTCTTGGCAACACGTGATTAAAAACGCTCAGTACATCCTAAAAGTCAGGCAGGGGAGGAAAGCGCAGGGCCCCACCCCGGCTCACCCAGAGCAGCCACGCCCGCCGCGGGCGGAGGCGGCCCCGGCCCCGGTCCCGTGTGGAGGCGGACCCGCGCCCTTCTCGGCTCCTTTCACTTTCGTTTCCGTTTCCGCGGCTTTCCCGGGCGGGGCTCCCGGCGGTGATGGCGCTGGCGATCCAAGCCCTGCGGCTGCTGTGCTCCAGCGGCGGCTCCCTGGAGCAGGCTGAGCTGCAGCGGCGGCTGCCGGGCCGGCCCTCGGCCGAGCAATTGGCGGCCGTGCTGCGGGACCCGCGGCGCTTCACGCTGGTGCGGCGGCCCGGCCAGGCGGCCCAGGCCCAGGCCGAGGTGGCCGTGGTGGTGGCCACCAGCCCCGTGCGGCTGTGCCCGGAGCACGGAGCGGGCTGCCCGGGCCGCTGCGGGCGGCTGCACCTCTGCAAGTACCACCTGAAGGGCTTCTGCCGCAACCAGCAGGCCAGGTGAGGGGCGGGGGCCAACGGGGGGCTCGGTGTGTCCCTTCGGGGGAAGGAGTCCTCAGGAAAGGCACTGCAGCCCTTTCCGCGTCGGAAACACTCATTGCCCGATTCCCTCTGTTTCTCTGTATGTACTGCAAAGGAGGCAGACGCAGGCGGTGTTTTTTTTGGGTCGCAGCACTTCCTCCTCCCCAGCTCATCACCCCGGCGCTTCCCTCCCACAGGGCCGTGCCAGGGGCAAAGCCGAGTGTCCCTGCCCGGCCCTGCTTTGGGAATTGGGAATGGGCTAAAGYCGAGTGYCCCYGCMCGGCCCTGSYTGWGGGATTTGGGAATTGGGAATGTGCTAAAGCTGAATGTCTCCGCACAGCCCTGGCTGTGGAATTGGCAATGGGCTCGTTGGCTTAGAGGGAGTGATGCTCCAGAGATTTGGTGTTTCCGTGGTTGTGAGCTGCAGGTTGAAAATGCCAATATTGTCAGACTGCACTAATGCTCTGAATCAGTAGTGTGGCAATTATCGTTGGAGTAATTATGTCATCTGTTTTGCAAATCACATAATGGCTTCTTAGTGGAGCAATGGGGATTTTTGTGAAACAAGATAATTTGGTGTGCTTTTTTTCAACTATTTAGTGTAATGCCCATGGGGTAGCAAAATAGTGCTGATCTGTTAACACTCATTTTGCTCTTGGGTTTCTTGAGTTACAGGAAGGAATGCAAGTTTGTTCACAACTTCCACTCAGACCACAATCTCCATGTTCTAAAGCAATATGGACTTGAGAATTTAAATGGTGATGAACTTTGCCAGCTTCTGCTTCAAAATGACCCTTCTCTCTTACCGGAGGTGAGTGTTACTGTGACGGTTTCATAGCATGGTGTTTCAGTGAGCATCACGAAGTGGAAGAGGCTTGGTAAAGATGGACGTGTTGGGTGTCAACTGGGTTAGCTTAATGCAAATCTAAAACTAAAGCTGCATCCTCTGTTCTTGCCTGTGGTGGGTTTACCTTGGCTGGCAGCTGAACTCTTGAACAGTCCCTCACCCACTGCTCAGTCCCTGTCACAAGCAGGAGAGGTGAGAGTTAACAGGAAGAGCAGAAATGGGAAAACTTTTGAATGAAGATAAAGATAGTAGTGAGTAGAGGAAAGGAGGGAGAAAACAAGTCTTGCAAAGGAACACTTCTGCTTCACCACCTCAAAGCAGACTGATGCATGACAAGTCTCTGAACAAAGGCTACCTTGTAAGAAGGACCCTTCTCCCCCTTTCTCCTTCTCTCTGTCCCCTTTTCCCCTATWTTTTTTAATTTTTGGAGAATGACATTAATGTGGCACGGAATATCCCTTTGGCCAGTTTGGACTATTTCCTAGTTTTGGCTGGAATAGAGTTAACTTTCTCTCTAGTAGCTGGTACAATGCTGTGTTTTGGATTCAGGATGAGAATAATGTTGATAATACAGTCATGTTTCAGTTTTTGCTGAGCAGTGCTTGCTCTAATTCAAGGACTTTTCAGCTTTTCTTACTGCCCTGCCAGCCAGACTGGGGGAGTGCACAAGAAGCTGGGAGTGGATGCAAGCCAGGACATCTGACCCAAACAGACCAAAAGGATATGTTATCAACACTGTTTTGGTCACAAACCCAAAACATAATGTGGTATGGTCTGCTGTGAAGAAATTTAACTCCATCCCAGCCAGATCCAGTACCTCTTACCATCAATTTCAGGTCAAAAAATTCACTTTCCAAAACTAGAAAATTAAAGAGATGTGACTTAGCACTAAATCCCATCTGTTGAAAATGTCAGTAGGAATGTTGTGTCTTGAAAGATCTTTCTAAACATCAGTAGAGCAAAGGAAAAGCTATCAAGTAATTGTTTGGAAAACAAGAAGAAAGAAGAAATGTATCTTTTAAAACAAATGTATGCACATACCCATAAAAAATTAAAAATCGTGGATTCAAACAGTCTGATGAGCACATTGTACTTTAATCTTTAAATTCTTTTTTTTCTTCTCCTACCCAAGGTCTGCTTGCATTATAACAAAGGTGATGGACTTCATGGATCTTGTACCTTTAAAACATCCTGCACCAAACTGCATATTTGCCAGTATTTTTTGTGGGGTCAGTGCAGATTTGGCAGCGGTTGCAAACGGTCCCATGACTTATTAAATCCAGAATGTTTTGAGAAACTGGAGAGACAGGGAGTGAGCTCAGAAAATATTAAGAAACTACCTTCCATTTATAGAAACATGTATGACATAAAAAATGGCAACAGGAGCATGTATGATGTAGAAGATGCCAAGTCTTCACCATGCAAAGGTAAATACCTTTTGAAAACATCAGAAGATGTTCACAAACAGCATTATACTAGTTATTTCTTAGAGGTGTAATATTTTGTTTGCACTTTTCTTTTGAAGTTCTTTAGAATTGTAAGTTAAGTATAATTCAGTAGCAAAAAAAAGGATAACAGAATGGAGAATCCAAGTATGGATGTTCATCTCCACTGTTCTGTCTACAGTTCCTTCTTCTCATCTTTTTTTCCTTAATCTGCTTTAATTTAAAGAAGATTTTGAAACTTCATATTTTTTAGCTGCCAGTGTGATCAGCTGTGTGGAATGCACAGTTAAAACTCAAGTCCATCTGGAAGTGTAAAGGCGTTGGATTCTATTCTCATTTTACTGTGATAACTAAAAACTGTATCTGAGGAATTCAGCAGTTACAGCAAAGTCAAGTTCCGAAAAGATGGGTACAGGGATGGGACTCTGAGTCCCTTGTACAACCTGTACAAAGTTATCAAAGGCTTCAATATCTTTTTGGAGCTGAGTACTGTTCCACAGATAAAAACATTGGCTTGAGGCATCTTGCCTAGGGATAGGAACACTATTAAGAGGGCTTGTTGATACAAAGTAGATAAATAATTCTTATAATTCCCCCCCCCTAGACAGAAAACCCAGCTCTAGCCGGGAATCCTCAACTGCAAACGATGATGAATCAGAGCAGATATGTTTACATCATCTCTACAGAAGCTGTGGCTTTAAAGGTAGGTTGTATCAGTATCAGTACAGACTGCATCAAGTCCAGTCTATTTTTCTGTTCTTATGGAGAGGAAGTGGTAGACATCTTTCATAGAAAGGGGAAACTTCAGAGTTTATGCTTATCTTTAGTTAAATCTCACTGCTGTCTTAAGTGCTGTAGGAAATTGTTTGACTTGGTACACCAAACAAAGGGGCTGTTTGGTTTTGCTCTGGAATCTGCCTGTGTTGAAGATTGGCCCCTCCACCTGTGTTTGCCTAAGAGATTGCTGAATTATAGGTGTCACATGTCCAAACAGGGAAGGTATGAAAGACACTCTGAATTCTACATTCTCCACTGTTTCTTGTAGTATTCTTCCATTCCATCTGTCTTAGCTGTCTCCCTTTCAGAATGTTCCAAGGTATCCAGGAAAAAGGCCGCTGTGCCAGCTTTCTTGTTGATTTTTTGTCATCCTTTTTCTTCTTGATGTTCTTGGCCTGTGGTAGCTCCCTGAAGTACTGCACACCTTCTCATGAACTGTGTGGTGCACTTTCTCCTTGACTTTCCCTGTAGTTAATTTTCCTTTTGTTCTGCTGTGGAAATTCGCCTTGGGTCTATGCACATGTGCACTGTTAGGAGTGACTGCACGCTGACTCTTTGGACTCGGAGTAACACTTGTGACACCTGGGTACGGCTGCCATTGCTTCTGTTCCTCCTGGGGCCTGGGCCTCTTGGAGACTTTCTGAAGGGCAGAGGACTTTGAGACCAAGGGAGTGATATCTGTGTGTSTATCAAAGGAGAGGAAAGGTGATGGTGGTTAACTGGGTTGTGTTGGAAAGCGTGGGACCTAGGAGTGGTGGGACAGAGTGGATTTTCTTTGTAGTAGCCAGTACAGTGTTGTGTTTTGGGTTTAGCATGAGAGTAACATTGATAGCACAAATGTGCTATCAGTGTGCTAAAGCACATTTAGTTGTGGCTAAGTAGTGCTTACCCAAAGTCAAGAACTTTTCAGCTGCCCATGTTGTGCAAACGAGGAGGTGCATAAGAAGCTGGAAGGGAGCATGGCCAGGACAGCTGACCAGAGCTTGCCAAAGGGGTGTTCCGTGCCATTAGAACATCCTGCTCAGCATATAAACTGTGGGGAGGTGGCTGGGAGGGGCTGATTGCTGCTTGAGAATGGGTTGGGCAGAATCAGTGGGTGATGAGCAATCGTCGTGTACATTGCTTGTCTTTCTTAGGCTTTATTCCTCTCTTGCTTTTTGTTATCTTCCTTATAGATAAATGTGAGTATTACACTTACTATGTTTCGCTTTATTTCAGTTACCAAACTGTTCTGATTTCAACCCACAGATGTTACCTTTTTCCTGTTCTCCCCATCTCACTGGGGGAAGTAGGACTGAGTGGCTGTGTTATACTTAGTTACCATTCGAGGTTAAACCATGACAAATGCTCCTGTCCTAAAACTAAGCACTGCTGTGTTGGATTTTTCCTCAGTAATACCACTTTGTGATACAGTGGTTTAGCACAAATACAGTGTTTTTCTATTTATGAAATAATAGCCATGTGTGAACCTGTGATCTCAATTCATTTTGTGTCTCTGAAACTGAAAAGACAGAACTGTCTGTGCAACTTTAATGTGCAAAGAGAGTTTAGTAGGTTCAGAAACGGAACTTCTACCTAAGCCCAACAATTAAGTGTTGCTTGTTTATGCTGAAAAATTCTGAACTACTGTTTGTAATGGTCCTGTAGGTGAACACTTTCCATAACTATCCTTTTGATTATTTTACCAGCTAGGTGTGCAGCCCTGAAATGTTGKAGTTCTCTCTTAGCCTGTCAAAATAATGCATGTCTTAATTCTTTTTTTTAAACTTTTACAGAAAAGTGTATCAGAACTCATTTTCACTTGCCATATAGATGGCAGGTCTCTGATGGCAATACCTGGAAGGACTTAAAGAATATGGAACAAATAGAAAAAGCATATTGTGACCCAAAAAAGATGAGGTATGTTTTTTGTAACATACAAAAAACAAAAATAGAAAATGTTTGGAGTTTGCTATAGTATTTGCTGTAGTACCAGGCTCTTAGTGGCTATAAATTGCTACGATTCTACTGCAGTCATTACGTAAGAAGTTTCATTCTTCTACTGAATTGAGTTGGCATGAGATTTGCCCCTCCTTCCCCCTTTTCCCACAGTCCATATTGTGGAACTGGCAGAATGGCTGGAGATAGAGAGAGAGATACTCTTGGATGCAGAGCACATGAAGAATATAGAAATACATTTCAGAGTTTGGAATTGGTTATGTAGCCTGATTAGAGTTTTGGAAGGGGCTCATACCAGTATGCCGTGTCCCATGCTGGAAAATTCACCTGTTCCTCTTACGTTGCAGGCCCTTTGAAGCCCTTCTGACGTTATGTCAGTGTTCTATTTAGAATATGGCTGGTTAGCAAGAAAAAAGCAGTGCCACTGTTTCTGTTCATCTTATCTTCCCTAATTTATGAGTGGGTTATGGTTATTGCACATAGAACCAATGTGAGATGCAATACTGCAATGCAAAATAGGTACAAACACAGACCAGAGCTGTGTGGTTTCATGGTTGTGGAAAGTGCAGCTCTGTGTTCTGCTTTTGGGTGATGTTGACTTGATTTGCAAATTTGGAGTTGTCTTCTGAACCTACGAGTAAAGCTTCACCAACAGTTCTGACTTCTTTTCTGCCTTTTTTTTCATAGGTTTGATTGTTTTACTGAAAGTGGCACTCCCGTGTCTGTCCATTTTGATGTCATGTACTCTGACTTGGGAGCAGTCAGACGCCTTTCTACAGCCTCCTCTGTGACCAAACCCCCTCACTTCATTCTTACAACAGAATGGGTCTGGTACTGGAGAGATGAATATGGCATGTGGCAGGAGTACGGCAAACGAGTGAGTGTGGACAAATGGGGAGACTCAGCCCTGTGTGAGAAGTGCAAAACTACTGGAAAGTTCAGTGTTTATATCCTCCCCTTTTTTGTCACCCTCTTCCTCTCACCCACGTGGACATTAAAGGCCTAATGGGGTCTTTTCCATGTGATTTTGATTGGTTCAGGTGAGGGACTGATGACTGGTGAGTCACAAATATGATCAACAGAGAAGTATTCAGTGAGTTGTGTCAGATAGGATCACAGTAATGCATTCTTTTCATTGCTCCTGAGTAAAGCCTTCTTCTTTGAAGTTCCTCTGCATCTTTGTTGTTCTAGTGGTGAATATGTGGTCTGTTGTGGTTTCAGCTGGGATGGGGTTCATTTACTCACTGATAGCTGGCACAGAGCTGTGTTTAGATTTGGTATGAGAATAACATGGATAAAACAGTGATGTTTTAGTTGTTGCTAAGTGGTGCTCACTCTAAACCAAGGATTTCTTATATGCTGATATGTCCTGCAGCCACCATACATACAAGAGTTGTTGGTTTTTAAACTTGTCTATAACTGACCAGGAGAACCTTTTTTTCCTCTGTTTTTGGCCTGACAGGATTGTGTTCATGAAGCTGCTACTGTCTCCAGTGAGGACCTGGAAAAAGCTTATTTGGCCAAAAGTTCTCCAAAGCTGAACTTCAAAGCTGGAAGACAAGAATATGAACTAAATTTTTACTGTAGGTTGCATTTGCTTTGTTCTTTCATTTTGTCCCTCCCTCCCAGGTCTCTTGTGGTTTTAAATTACCTGATTACAGGAGATAGAAGAGAGAAATTTGGAGTTTGAATTGCAATGCTTACAGAGACAGAGCTTCTATCAGAGTTCTCAGGATAAGAGCTGTTCACATAAGCAGAATGGCATTTTATTCCTTCAAAGCTTTTATTTTTGAGAGGCTCTTGTGCGAGTTTTCAAAATGTTTGCCACCAAGTCCAGGTATGACACTGATGCTGGCACCAACACAAATGGTGAGGAACTTCCAGAAGACTTGATAAGACATCTTCTGTCTTCATTCACTGGTTTGCAKAAAAATAAATACTTGGACCAGGTGTAGGGTCCAGACAATCCTTACCATTGCAAGATTTTTGCAGATATTTTCTATTAATCCTGTTTGGAAAGGACAAAGTAGGAAGGAGTGTTTCTCAGGAGTTAGGAAATGTAAGCCACTTGTGATGGCTCTGTTCTCTCTGAGTTGTTGCCTTTCCTGGTATCCTTTTCAAAAATTACGGAGAGCAGTGRTGTGAATCAGTCTCCCTAGATTATCAGTTTGGTGTAGTTGTCTTTGATCCAACTCTCCATTACCATCTCATTCTGCATGAAAAAAAGCCAAACAAAAAACTCAAATGAAAAAAGCAGAAAAGGCATGTTATCTGCTGTTTGTGATTTAGTCAGAAAGCAATGCTGGGAAAACTTGCCTGGCTTAGAAGCAAAAATTGCGTAGTAAATCAATCCCTTTTCTAAACTTCGGGCTTTTTTAGTAACTTCAGCAAATACATGCAGTGTAGATGTCTTCCAAAACTGAGTTTCTAGGCTTGGTGGTGCCAAGAGGTTTTTTTGTTTGTTCATTTTCCTGTGTATCTCTCTCTGAAGATGAGGCCTCATTATCCTGACTCTTAATTATTAGTATGATGTCACAGTAGCTGCAGAGGTTCCAAGATCCAGAAGAAATGCCTCTAAAACTCAGGTTGCTGTGACTTTTTTCTGTCGGTGATCAATAAAAATTAATGATCTGTGATAGGTGTTAGGTTCTGTTCACAGGGTTTGAAATCTGCAACTAAATGCAGCAAAAAAGTACYTCGATTGCAAATTGAAGAGGAGGGAGCCTTTTTGCAAATGTTTTTGACAAAACAACTTAGTGACAAATGTGGCTGCAGTGTGAAGGCTTTCTAAAGCATCTTTGATGGTTCATGGGCTTTTGTTTTGTTTTTTCCCAGCCATGGTTCAGACAAATGTTTGCTATGGAACACAGAGATGGATTTCCAGAAGACCTAAATTTGTCTCTCAGGCAGATGTAGAAAAGACAAGAGCCAGGTAAACTGCAACTGCTCTGAGGTGATGGGTTTAGTGCACTGTGAATGCTGCATCTTCCATGGGTGCAAGCAGGGTGAAAAAGTAGCTGTTAGGCAGTTGGGAAAGGACCATACCTGTCCTGCAGCCATGTCTAGCCAGGCCAGGCAGTGTTGCAGCCTGCCCAGCAGTTTTCAATCAGCTCAGGAACTTTGCTGGTGAAGAAAATTCAGGCTTGGCCACAGGAAGTATGGAAATCTTGGAAATGATTCAACGTGTAGCAGTGTTGGAGGGAGCTGCTGATTTGAACAGCTAATACAGATGGAATAAATAATGGTTATGTGTACTAGATCTTTCTGAGATGAACAATTTTCAAAGCTAAGTACAAATTTGGAAAAAAAATTTTTGAGAGCARTCAGACAACCTGAAAGGAATGCGGTAGATGTTACAGGTAGAGCAAGAAGTGGAAGTCTGCAAGGAGAGACAATTGCATGTAATAGCCAATTTTTGCACATCCCCTTGCAGCACACAGTGCTTACTTAAACAACACTGAAAAGAGCAGATAAACACACTAATTAAAATTGGGCTGGAATTAGAGGGGAGGACTGTATCTATCCTGTTTCTGTCATACATACGTGATAACGCATTTGTATTTGCCTACCCTAGTATAGCAGAGCTTCTATATATATCATCATTCAATTCTGCAAGAGAAATCCTTACATGTTTAGTTCAGTGTATATCTTTCTTTTTTCTCATTTGGCATATTGCTTCCTGACAAAAGTCTTGACATGATGACTTGGAACAAATATTTTCGTGTGCTGAGCTGAAATGACAGTTTTGAAATATTTTTGAATATGTTCAGTTGCCTGTATACTCCCTAAGCTTGACTAAAGTGTTTAGTATAATATATACATAAAATGTCATATTTGGTTTTATTTTAATTCTCTATTTTTAATGTCTTATAATCAACAGGGGCATTAAACATACAGATGAGTTAAAGGGCATTCCAGCTCACTGGGACAAATCTGCTCTGCCTGAACTGGGATTCAAGGTTTGGAGCATTTTGTTTTTCTTTCTGTCAGTTTTGTCACCTTTCTGTAAGGTTTGTTCCATCACAAGTGTTTCTTCTGCTTTTGTAAATGACTGTTTCTATGTAGCATAATAGAGAGGTTTTGGTAAATTTGAGCTTAATATCACACTGGGCAGACCTGGAGGTGAAACTAGACCCAAATTTAAACAAAAGGGGGGCAGTTAAACTGTGGCAACGTGGACTTTCACTGCTACTATTAGTCCTTTGCCTTGGAAATATTACTGTGTTAACAAGACTGCTACTGGTGCCCAAAATACAGAGTTTTGAAGTCCAAACGTGTTTTGAAGCATGAGAGGTAAATCATGCCTCTGAACTTCAGGGTAGCTGTTCCCTTAGCTGTAGACTCTAGTGTGTCTATGGAGATCTGCTGAAATCAGGAGAGTTCACAAAACCACATGGAGTGGTTGTGTTTGAAGAGGGGAAGACCTCTGGGGATCATAAAAACCAACATCCCTGCTAAAGCAGGTTCACCTAGAGTAGGTCACACAGGGTTGTGTCCAGGTGGGTTTTGAGAATCTCCAGAGAGACTCCACAACCTCTCAGGGCAGCTTATTTAGTATGGGATCTTTTATTATTACGTTTATTATTATTTCATTCACTCCAGTGGAGTAAACCTGTTCACCTTTGTAACACAGCTGATTAATATCTGCATGGTTTACCTTCTCTGTCTGCTTCCACCAGCCCCTCTGTCAACTCTAGCAATTGTACCTACAATTATTAGAAAAGCTGCTGCCTGATGCTCAAAAATCACTAGCTTGCAAAATGCAAATCCTCAAGAAGTTGTCACAAGAAACAGGAAAGACTAACTTTGACATTTTGTATGTTTCTGAGAAAACATGCAAATAAACTTTGCTTGCTTTCAGAACTGCCATGTAAGGAACTGATTTACAGTAGTGTGACCATGCTCTTCCATAAAATTATTGTTCAAATAAAGCCTCTTCATTTCATTTAGAAGCACAACAGGCAGTGCAGTTTGTGTTCACTGTCTGGAGGAGGTATAAATCAAAGAGATCTTCTTTGGTTTTCTGCAATGTAAATTCTCAGTTCCTTTTTTGTTTATGTCATAATTTCTGCTATGTATTTGGACACTGTTTGATCCATGCAAATATAACATTAAGAGGGCACAAAAGCACGCAGCTCCTTTATTGTCCTATGAGAGAGCAACCTGGCTTCCATAAAGATGAGATGTTAACATATCCTAGACTAGAGCTCAGTTTTACAGAGTGGGGATCTTTACTCTCCATTTTTACCTAGATTATTTTCACAGCTCATACCTCTGCCTCACAGAAAAGACTTTAAAAGTCTGAGTAGCACACTAGGTAGGATGGCTTTGTTACGATTTAGTAAAAGATGAGAGTGGCTTTTCAAACTTTCCCTTGCAGCTGATTGAGCTTGACTGTTCCTCTGAAGAATACAAGAAAGTCACAGTGGACTTTAAACGCACCATGCCCAAGGCAGCTATTAAAAGGATTTGTAGAATTCAGAACCGGTCCCTCTGGGAGCTGTATCAATGGTATGTGTCAAACACTGCTCTGGTATGTTTGCATGATATTTATTGTGTCTGCAATTTGCTGTATGCTAAAGATAGACCCACACATTCCTGAAATGTCTCTGCTTCTCCTCTCCCTCTGAAATACCTGCCTAGTGCCAACATTTAGATAAAGAGGTATCAGCAAACCCAAAACTCAGTCAAGACACAGAGCTTATAATAATCAGATTCAGAGGTATGTGGGAGGAATCCTTGCTCCTGATTTCTGCCAGACCTGTGTCTATGAGAGCTGCCTTCAAGTGAAGCCTTGAGGCTGGTAATCAGTCACATCTAGCACGGTGTTTTGCAGTTGGTCAAAACKGAAACAGCTTTCAAAATGAACTGCAAAACTCACGGAGGGCAAGCCTTAATCTGAGCTCCCATTTTCAGAGTAAAAAAATAATGCTGAGATTCCTCCCTCTCTCTTCAAAGGCAGTGAATGAAAGAAAATATTTGCAGTAAAGCATTTGTGTATGAAAGCATACTTGTGTGCATCTAGACAGCAAAGTTTGTATGCCCAAATTAGGCCTTGCTGTAAGGATWTTCAGAATATGCTGTGTAAAATAGTTTGTGAGTGTCTATATGGACTGCCACAGAAGAACTTCAAAGATTCTGCTTCTCATTGCAGGCAGAAGGACCTAATGCAGAAGAGCAATGGTGGAAAGGCTGCAGATGAACGATTTTTATTCCATGGGACCAGTAAAAAGGACATTGAGGCCATCTGTCAGCAAAACTTTGACTGGAGAATCTGTGGCCTTCACGGAACAGTCTATGGCAAAGGTTGTTTTTCAGATCTTTCAGTAATCCTAGAGTTGCTAAAAATTTCYCAGTACTCACTACAGAGGTGTGAAGTTTAAAAAATGGTACTTGGCCAGTTCTGGGCTTTGCTCTGTCATGATGTGGGCAACAGAGCTGAGTTTCATGAGGGTCATTTGTAGCTAAGACACTCTGAAAGGCCTTGGCCTCTGTTCCACCCACTCCTTGCAAGAAAAGACACTTAGGACAGGGATGGTTTCTGCTAGACTCCAGGCTTTACTGCTGTTCCAGTTTCTCCAAACTCCTACAGGAAAACAATCTGGCTCTTTTTGTGTTTTTTTTTTTTCTTTTCCCCCAGGAATCTAAATGCCATTGTGGTTACAGGCTTTTGTGCCTTGTTAGCAAATTATATCCTTTTACATAGTCCCGTGCCCAGAAAATTGCCAGCACACCAAGTGGAATAGCTGAGACGGGCTGACTGTCCACCTTTCTGACTCAATACTTTGTAACTCTTAGAAAAGTTAAGGAATCAGAATGTTTTGTGTTGGAAGGAGTCCACAAGGATCATTAAGTCCAACCCTTAAGGGAATGGCTCATACAGGGATTGAACCCAGAGCTGTGCTGTTGAATATTAGTAGCCTCTGATGGGAGGGGAAATTCAGTGATACTGTGGAGGGTGACATCTAGGGTCAGGAGGAAATCCTTTAGAGGAACATGATAGCATTTACAACATTGCTTGGATGGCATTTTAATGTATGCTGGGAAAACTAAAAAGGGTAGGTAATTCTTAGTAATCATTTTTACTGAGAGGGACACACAGGACAAGTGAAGGCTTTGGAAAGGCTGTGCATGAACTGCTTAATGGATTTGTTTATTAATTCATTTTCACAGTATCATTTTGTTCCTGCAGTTTTGATGTCTTACCAACTCTGTTTTGGTGTCTCTTCTGCAGGAAGTTATTTTGCAAGGGATGCATCATATTCTGACAAGTACTGTGGGGCAGACTCACACACCAAGACCATGTTTCTGGCACGAGTGCTGGTGGGGGAGTTCACTTGTGGCAGCTCTCATTATGTTCGGCCTCCAATGAAGGACAGCCAAAACTTCTACGACAGTTGTGTGAATGACTCTTTGAACCCTTCCATCTTCGTCATCTTTGAGAAGCAGCAGATTTATCCAGAGTATCTTATAGAATACCAGGCACCAACAGGATTTCTATAGCAGCAGAACCTGTCATCATTATATTGAACCAGTTTAAACATTTTTTAGCCTTGGCTTAAGAGAGAAAAATTGATTTTGGAGAAGCTGTGTGATCAGGTAGATGAGTGCTCAAAAACATTCATTCTCTGTCCTTTCTGCACAACAGAAAACAAGGCATTAAAAGATGTAGAGGATACTTTAGAATTCCTAAAATCCTGTGCCTGCTTCCTATTTTTAGCAGCTTTCACATTTCCCTACATTATGAGAGCCTTTCATAACTTCATGAGAAAAAAATTGCTGATGGTTGTAGCATGAGGATTGGCCATAACTGCCAAGTTTAAATGCTTCAGGATAGTGTTTCAGATCATTGGTCAGAGGCTCTGTCCCTCTACATGTTTATCTTTTTAACTCAAAACTGGATAAAACACGTACTTTTAGTAATCTGTCTCCTGTAACAGTAGACATTCAGGTGTTTGCAAATGTGTTTGTACAATCTCTGTGCTCAACTCAGTGCATAAATTCTTAGCAGCACTCTTCTTTTTTGTCCCTACTTCATCTGCACCAACAAAATCTCAAAAATTAAACTTGCTTGTTGAAAAAGAGCAGAGACTTACTTTCCCTTGTTAATTTTCTCATTTAAAACAAGTACCAAAGAGTTAAAGATAACAAGGGTTGCTTGGTGCTGCGTGACTTGGTTGATTTGCTCCAGCAGATAAAAGCTGTGAGAACACAAGTTTTCCATGACTTTCACCATGCCTACAAATGAAAAAGTGCTGGCAGGTGCTGTGGAGGAAGCAGAGCAGGCAACTCATGCTGGTATTTAATACCATACTTAGGAGTGAAATACACTGCTTGTCCTGCTTGATTGTCAGTCCCTTGTTTCTGTGGATGAACGTTATGGTTCCCTTACAGCTCTTGGGAAGGATGACCAGCTCTCATTAGGTGTACTGCCTTTTTGGTTGCAGGAGGTTCACAGGTTTCCTGCATAATCAATCAAGGTTTCAGGAAAAATATCCTTACCTGGGAAGTGGTCTTCAGCCACAGAGCTGAAACTTTTAAAATGTGAAGATTAGGTTGAATATTTAATTGTTCCCAGCAGAAGAAGATAGTGTTGAATAGTCAGCAGACGTGAGCAATCAAAAAACTTGAGTTTTCAAWTTTTTTTTTAAGATTAAAGTTGCTGATGCATACATAGATACTTTATCATAGATTTAATGTGCTAAATTAGCTACAAGTTAGCTATAGTGTACTGCAGAAGCCTTAAGACTTTCTATATGACCTAAAAAAACCTAATTTCTAGCTGTATTCTGGGACTACTTTTTAATTCATCTGCATGATTGACAGGTGTACACTGGGTAACTCCTTGTAACTTAAGCACTGTGAGCCAGGAGCTTGGCCCTGATCAGCTGGAGTAAGGCTGTGCAGACTCCTTTTTATGTGAACTGCAAAACTAGCAGCATGATAACTAAAGGAAAATACTCCTATTTGTGTTTAATCTCAATAAAACACAGGATAGGGGAAGGCACATTGACTGCATTGTTTCTTTTGAAAGATTTGTAATAGAATATAAATTATAAATCCCATGTCAGCAAATGAGTTTGTCAGCARATAGTACATTCATTGAGGAGGATAACATTTATGTAGGAAAGCTTTCCTACCTGTGCAGAATAAGGTTTTTCTGCCAAAACAAAAAACCATCATCATCTACATTTTAATGGCAAATGGGAATTCTGGTACTATGCCTTTCTTCCTGCGAACATAACCAGAATTTCAGGTAAGAACTRGAATAGCTAAAGTCACGTTAATTTTTTGCCAGAAAATTGAAACAAAACATTCCTTTTCATGCAAAAAGTTGAGATATTTTTTACTGATTTTTTTATTGTATTTTTAAAACCTTTAACTTGATTCTTGGAGAGGATGTATATATGCTTGTGTGTGTATGAGTGAAGTAAAACAGCAAATAAAATGCCTGGTTATAGTACTCTGTCATGTGTTATTTCTCCATTMTCACAGCAAAAGAAAAATTGCCATGTTTTCTACTTTGGAAACTGCAGGGGTAGCTTTCTTGCGTGTAGYAAATAAACAGGTATTCAAACCACTACCTCCTGATGATTTTCTGTCTTTCAATACTGAAAGTACAGTGTTTCCATACACTTGTGAGTTTCTGGAAGCTCTTGGAGGTTATTGTTCAGTAGTAGGAGTCCCTCTACAGCTCTTTGGGTGGCATTTGGAAATGAACAGCTTAAAGAGATGTTTACATTAAATCCAAACTTTAGACAAAAAGTAATATCGAACCTCCTTTCTGAGCGAGGAGGATCTCTTTTGACTACTTAAGCAACTGAGCAGGAAGAGTGCAGTAATCTGTCACTCACTCCTACGCCCTGTGAGGAGAAAGATAAGCTGTGAAGGTTGTTTCCTTTTTCGGTAGCAGGTCCATCCTGGCAAGACAGATGGCAAAGCCAGCAGAAGGCAAACAGTTTTGTTGTGCCAGCAGTGGGGTTGGAGCRCGCTGGTTTGTGACCCCTGATCCCCCACCTGCTGGCTGTGAAGGGGGCTGGCAGTCAGCCAGAGTCAATACTCTGCACCTTTTCAGGAGGGTTACATGTAGCCAGGTTTGTTTGATATTCTGACTCGATTTTATGAGACGTGGGTGTCCAAATCCTGTCTGAGTGTTGGCAGCAAAGCAGTGGCAGTGTCTGGTTTGGATACCTGCAGCCTGGCAAAGCAGGGGYTGGTGGCTGAGAGGAACTTGGGTGGGTGGCAGGTACCAGTTGCTGTGGTGTGCTCAACCCGTGCTGCCCGGGCTTGGAGAAGGAGTTTTGCCTCTAGGAACCACTGCAGTTTAATGCCAGGTAGGAATAGATAGTTCGAATTTGCAATCCATGAAGCATAATAATTTCTGACACCTAACTCCGTTTTTCTAGAACTACTATTTATAAAGTACAAAACTGTAAAGCCTTTTTTTCTATCAGCAGCTTCATTAAAAATACCATTTAATACCGACAGCTTTCTGTCATCATTACAAAGACCTGAAGACATGTTTAATAGAAGCTTCCCTTTATCAAGCAGCCTTTGACTTCGTATCAGCTGTYAGAGAATGACTAAAACCCTTTTGTAACATAAACATGCCCAATTTTAAACAAACTCACAACTCAGCAATGCAAAACAGCACACTTGCTGTTTCTGAGGAGAGAATCATTTAACCCCTCTGCCTGCCTCACCATGCTCGCCACCTAGCTCCGGGGCCTGGAGCAGCTCCTCTCCTGCGTTAGCTTAACCCAGCTCCGGCCCAGCAGGGAATCGAACCCCGGTCACCTGCATGTCTAAGCAGGGATACTCACCACTACACAAAGCGAGCAGGTCTTATGGAGACCTCACTTTTGGCCGTGTTACTGTCTACTCATCTCCGGCCCGGCAGGGAATCGAACCCCGGTCGCCCGCATGCTAAGCGGGGACACACACCACTACACAAAGTGTGCAGGTGTTATGCATGGCTCGCTTTTGACCAGTGTTCTAAACTACAAAAGGGGACCTGATGGCGAGTAGAGCGCCACCCTGTGGCCGCGCCGCGTGCCGGCAGGGAGAAGCGCGCCACCCTGTGGCCGCGCCGCGTGCCGGCAGGGAGTCCCCGCGCAGCGCCGCGCATGCGCGGCCGCCATGTCGTGCGCGGCGCGCGCCCGAATTTCCGCGCCAAAACGCGCCACTTTCGGGCGTTTTCGAGCGCCGATTTCGAGCTCGAGGGGGTCGGAGAAGCCGCCCGCGCCCGCTCGGGCGAGCGGAGAGCGGCGCCGGGTGCCCGGCGCCGCGAAAAGGGGTCTCGGTATGCCGCGTCACGGGCGCCGCCATTTTGGGTGCCGCCGGGGAGAGCTGGACGCTACCGCGCGTGCGCGGCCGCCATCTTGCGCGCGGCGCGAGCCCGAATATCGGCGCCAAAACGCGCCCGTTTTGGACGGTTTCAAGCGCCGCTTTCAAGATCGGGGGGGTCTCAGAACCCGCGAGCCCCCGTTCGGGCGA
>NW_026623950.1:276183-277407 GCF_030028575.1 Malurus melanocephalus
GGGGCCGGGATTAGGGCTTGGGGGGCCTGCGATACGGGGGCGGGATTAGCGTTAGGGGGGCCTGCTATATGGGGGCAGGATTAGGGTTAGGGGGTCCTGGGATACGGGGGTGAGATTAGGGTTAGGGGGCCCACAATATGGGGCGGGATTAGGGTTAGTGGGTGCTGGGATACGGGGCTGGGATTAGGGTTAGGGGGGCCTGAAAGCCGGGGCTGGGCCTGGGAGCAGGGGCAGGGATTAGGGTTAGGGGGCCCGAGATACGGGGCGGGATTAGGGTCAGGGGGTCCTGGGATACGGGGTCGGGATTAGCGTTAGGGGTGCTGAGATATAGGGTGGGATTAGAGTTAGGGGGGCCCGTGATATGGGGCGGGATTAAGGTTAGGGGGTCCTGGGATATGGAGCCGGGATTAGGGTTAGGGGTGCCGAGATGTAGGGTGGGATTAGGGTTACGGGTCCCGTTGATACACGGCGGGATTAGGGTTAGGGGGGCCTGGGATATGGGGGTGGGATTAGGGTTAGGGGGCCCTGCGATCTGGGGCCGGGATTAGGGTTAGGGGGTCCTGGGATACTGGGATGGGATTAGGGTTAGGGGGCCCGCAATATGGGGCGAAATAAGGGTTAGGGGGGCCTGGGACATGTGGTGGGATTAGGGTTAGGAGGGCCAAGATATGGGGCGGCTTCAGGGTTAGGGGTGCCGAGATATGGGGCGGGATTAGGGTTAGGGGTGCCGAGATACGGGGGCGGGATTAGGGTTGGGGGTGCCGAGATACAAGGGCGGGATTAGGTTCAGGGGCTCCTGGGATACGGGGCCTGGATTAGGGTTAGGGGGTCCTGGGATAGGGGGCTGGGATTAGGGTTAGGGGGGCCGAGATGCGGGGCGGGATTTAGGGTTAGGGGGTCCTGGGATACAGGGCCGGGATTAGGGTTAGGGGTGCCGAGATATGGGGCGTGATTAGTGTTAGGGGTGCCGAGATACRGGGCCGGGATTAGGGTTAGGCGGTCTGGGATACGGGGCCAGGATAAGGGTTAGTGGGTCCTGGGACACAGGGCCGGRATTAGGGTTAGGGGTGCYGAGATGYGGGGCTGGGATTAGGGGTAGGGGGTCCTGGGATACGAAGCCGGGATTAGGGTTAGGAGGTCCCCGTGACTCTGTGACCTTTGACCCCCATAACCTTTGACCCCGTGACCTTTGAGCCCTTGACCCCGTGACCTTTAAGCCCATGA
>NW_026623951.1:0-7907 GCF_030028575.1 Malurus melanocephalus
GGCAAAAGGCCAACGATGGCAAAGACCCAGCCCTGCTTACAGGGTGGTCGCCCAGCGCAAAGCCGGCACCGACAAGGTGCCCTGGGGAGGCCAGGAATGAATGTCCTTTGCCCAGAGGGCCTCTCGTGCCCCCKCTTCAGCTCTTCAGCGGCGACCTGCTGCTCTTCTTGCTTTCTCTTGCGTCCTCATCCACCCTCCTGTGCCAGTGAATGAGAAAACACTCAGATCTGAAAAAATGAAATTTTCTTGCCTGAAATCAACCCCCTCCCAACAGCCCCTGAGGGAGCGTCATAAGAAACCTRGTCCTGAATTATAAAAATATGTCTTCTAGCACAGTCCTTTTTGGAATGTGTGTGTGAAGATTCCTATCTGAGTGGGGACATCCTCTAGTTCTGGATGACAACCAAATGTTATTTGCCACCATTGATGCTATGGCTATCTGAAATTGATTTTCATTTGTGATTTGGTTTTATTTGCATTTAATATAGTCAGTTGAATATTGTTTCTAAACAGGCCATTATACCACATCGGTTTTTAGATCTCCTCTGGCGTGTAGTAAACATTCCTTATGAAAATATTTTCATCTAGTACTTTTCTTACTAACTAATGTGAATGTACATGTATAAATTTGATTTGCAATCATTTTTCCTTATGGATTAGACTGTATAAAGGTTCAGTTTCACCTGTAAAATATTTAGGGTATAAACCATTGACAAAATATGAGCTTAAGATTGGATTCAGCCACACCCATATTCCTTTAAATTTAAAAAGCAAGCTGATCCTCTTCACACTTCATGACTCAACAGGAGCATTTTGCTTACAGATTCTCTCTGAAGCTATCACTGCCCATGACAGCACCTTTTTAAATAACCCAGTTGTAGTGTATTGAGAGTCACGGTGCCCTGATTTGATGTAATTTTATTCAGAATATTTAGTAACAAATACATTCAGTCTTTATAGTATTTTTACCATTATGTTATAATAATATGTTTCTAAATATTTCATCAAGTAAATTATATCAGTAAAAGACTATTTAAGAACAATTCTTTGTTATAACCTTTTGTGAATTACAGCAGCTTTTATTACATTTTTGAAACTTTGTTGCATCTTCTTTTTGGCTTAGCTGAATTAGCTTTCATTTAACTAAGCACTTTTTGTTTTTCTTTGCCCAGTCTCCTTTGTTTTCTTGTCTTAGATCTCTCCCTTTTTTATTTATGAAATGTTGCAAGGCCATTGTAGTGTGTGCATGCATTAACATTACTTGCTTTACATTCTGGTAAGTCGTTGAATGCGAGAAAAGACACGTGGGAAACAGAGTACGATCATCAAAACCACTAAAAGTCTTATTTTTGTTATAGTAACTACATGTTTAACTTGAGGTTTAGAATTGAAACTTCTTAACTAAGAAAACAAGCTCGAAGGGTCCTATCCTTGGTTTTGTCGTTGCAGGTTTTAGACAATTCTTTCATCTCTTGGATGTTTTTGGGAATGGGTTTGGAGTGGCTACTTAGGTTCAAACAGCACATTCTGTTGGAGTTTTTATACCTCTTTTTCTAGGTTTACCTAAAAAATTTATTGTTATTTTGTAGTATTGCATGACATATATAGTTGACATTTATTGATAGTCTTCTTAAAGCATTATTGGTAGCATTACTTTAATGTCAAATTAATAGTTCAGTTTATTAATTGTGTTCAAGGTAGGTGTAGTATCAATAGAGGTAACTAAAGAACTAAAAGAAAATTTTGTAGGATTCTAGAATTTAGTCATAGAGTTGCAGTCAGTGCCAATTGACTCAGTATTAAGTTTCTTCAGCTTATATTGTAGTGTCCATTAATGTTTCGAAACTGGGATGAAACATGGTTAAATGATCCAGTCCATGGACCTGTCATTGTTTTATTTGGTATGTTTTTCTTTGTTTTGTTACTACATATTATATTGACAGGAAGACATGGCATTGACTTCCGTGGTGATTTGCGTGGGAGTACTAAGATTACATTAGAGGTACTACAGTAAATACTAATGTTACTTATATAGACTCCTCTGTTATTTGTGTTTAGACTTTTATAGTAATTAAGGTAAAACCATACAAGAGTTTTTACAGAGACTGGTACATCTAGTTTTTGAGGCTGAGGCTGTAGTGAGAGAATAGGGAATTACTCACTTTCCTCATGCCTCCATTAGCACTGCCCAAGTACCATCCCACAGACTGGTTAGTGTTAGATTGCCATGATTTCTAACACTATCAAACAAATTTATGTTTACTTGGAGTTGTAAAAACATGTGTAATTGTTTGGYTGTATAACTTGTTCTATTCATCCTTCGTTGAAGGAATGTCAGACATGTTTGAAGTGGATCGCTAGGACTGGTCATGGATATACAAACGGTAGATTGTGAGTTGCTTTAGCTAGGTGTGACCTAAATATTAGTCTTTGGTTGTGAGACTTATGCTTTAGTCACTGTTTTTGAGAATCCGCTGAGGATGACAAAAAAAGTTACATATGTTGTGCTAAAACCCACTGTAACTGATTACTGAACTTAAAATTGTGATGCCTTTTGAGTCTTCATTTTCTTTGTAGTGGGTTTGATGTTCTTCACAGGTAGCCAATGAGTTTTTTTTGGATAGAGAAATTATGCCCCCATGTTAGCAAAGGTACAGGGCTTAGCCATTGTCTATTTTGCCAATTTTTATAATAAACAGGTTGTTCAGAATCTGTTAAAGTATCATGGGAAAACCTTCTTTCACTTACTGTTTTGTTACCAAATCTGGAAATATTTAAGTAATTTCAAACAAATGTTGCTTTGTTCTATTGTTCTTGAGATGTCATACTAAGGGCAATCCCACTTTTTTGTTTAAGAAGTATATTTTCAAAAAGGTATGTGTGTGTTTCAGAATAGTTTGATTTGTTGAGGAATGAGGTATATTAAATGATGTATACTTTAAGATTGAAGAAGGTTTTTATTGGTTGAAGTGTTACTACTTTTTACTACTTTAGGAACTATTAAAGWAGTAAAAGCTTGTAGCATGTGTTTAATTGCATTTTTGGGTTTTTTAATGAGTGGAGGTAATAAAAAATGTAGAATATGTATTAACCGATACATGTATGTATTTAAGGTGCTAAAAGAGGAAATGTGTGTAATATTTATTTGTTAACTTTTATTGTCATTTAGTTTTTTTTTATCTGTATTTTCTGTAGTAGGTAAGGATGTTTAGTGTAAGTACAGTTAGGGTAAGTATGAAAAATTGGTTTAGTTTTAGAAAAAGTAAGATTAAATTGTTTACGTAAAGCTTTTTATTTGCTGATAAAATTTATGTGACAGTTTTGTGTAACTTGATTTGGAATTGTTGCTATTATTAAGGTGTTTGTAACTGTATTGCTTTTTATTAGAGGTTTAGGTAAAGATGAGCAAGATTTAAGATGTGTAATATAAAAATAGTGAGATTCGTATTGAATGTAATTTAATATACAGTATATAATATAAATTACTTTTGGTATATTTTTTAAATAGAATGTCTCATTTTGTTTAAAATATTGATTACATAAAGGAATTTGATATTAAGTTTATTGAAGGGTTTATTATTGCATAAACAAAAGCTTTTTCTAGTGGTTGTTACTTTAACTAGTCGTGTTGATTTCTATTAAAAAATTACAGAATTTTTTCAATCTTTGGTAGAATTTTTTAGGCAATAATTGCATTTTAGTTTTTTTAGAATTATCTATGAAAATTGTCTTTGCTCTAGGTAGGGGTTGTGATGATGTTAGAAAAGCAATTTGTAGAGAAGATTTTGAAGATTTTTTAAACTTTGTAAAATTTTACTTTATGGCAAAGGATTAAACATGTACCAAAACTAGAGAGTGAGTAAAGAAATACTAAACTGCTCCATGTATGCCTGTAATTTATCACAATGGCCATACTCATCATAAGCAGATTTCTTACGATATAACTAAAGAAATAGAAGTTTGTGAGTAAAAAATGCCTACAATCTTGCCATAGAATGAAACTTGTAAAATCTATTACATARGGTTATATAATGTTACTAATAATTTAAACACTCTATTTAAATTAATTATGACACCAACATAATATTTAATTTGGTGGAACAAATACACAAAGTTATGTAAGATCAAACATAAACAAATATGAACACTAGTAATACTAAAATAACAAAGGATCATCTAATAGGGAAGGGAGCTCTAGCATCTATAAATAGTAAATTGAGAATTCCCTCAAAAACATTTAACCAAATGAAAGAAAGGGCTAGCCATAAAAACTCTGAAAAAAGTTCCAAATACTAGTAAGTCTAAATCTAACTTTTCCACTATAAAACAAAGACCCAAAGAATCTTACATTACCATTATTGTTTGCAAGCAGCAGTGAACAGACAAATTGAATTACCAGCTACAGAAAGATCTTTATTAAAATATTTAGGCTATGAAAATACTGATGTCAAACGGCTCAGAATCAAATAAAAACCAAACTTAATATTGCTATAACTAACTTTATTAAAATTTGTGCACATATTAATGGAAAACAATACAAAACAAAGTTACTAACATCTGCTTTAACAACTACAAGTAGCTCAGGCAACAGTTAAATACTTTAACTGTGGAGAGGAAGATCATGTGAGAAAACGGTGCCCAAAGAGTCAACAAAAACCACAAAACCTAACATACTTTGCCCCAAATGCAAAAAAAGTTATCATTCGAGTACCCAATGCCATTCTAAATTTGACCAAAATGCCAAACCTCTAATAAAACAAAGAAACTCAAACAGGGATACAAAATCCGGTGCCCTTCAACAAAACAAGACTGAACCACAGCAAACTCCCACTCCTCCACTTAAATTAGGGAGACCCCAAGCAGTGGCAGTTTGGACTTAACATTCTCCACCACAACCACAATAAATGACACATCAATTCACGTTATACCTACAAACTTAAATGAACCCCTTCCTTTTAATTGTCATGCATTGCTGCTTTAAAAATCATCATCATCTTATTTTACCAAGATTCATCAACTCTATTTCAAGGAGTAAAATAAATGTAATATCTTAAACTCCTAACCCACCTTGTATTATTCCAACAAAATCATACTCTATTACTGGACTTACAATACCATCTGTTAATACTGACAGAGACACTAGAAGTTTTGGGAGTGTRGGTGCTCCTAATATTTATTAATATAAACTTATTTCAGCGCAACAACCTTTTCTAATCTTTGTTATTTATAACAAGTCTTCTACAAAACTAATAAAATGTTAAAACAAACATAATCATCATCAACAAATGTAAATGGACCCTCACATGGTCCTTAATAACTCTAACAACAATCCTCACAAGTACTAGAAATCAACAAATGCCACAACAATCAATTAGAGAACTCACAGTACATAAACCAAAAGAGAAACAAGCACAGCTAAACTGTATGTACTTTCTACTCCACATACACTATAGAAAAAAGATCTATTATCACAGTGGATAATTCTGACAACATATTTATTTTAAAAGTCACGAATGTACAACCAGGACTTAAATTCACATAAAACATAAATACTCCTCTGTGAGTCCCTGAATAACCCCTCAAAAAAGATCTGACTACAACAAACACTAAAAAAAAAGAAAAAAAAAAAAACTAAACTAATAAAATAGTTCTTTCTACCAACCCATGGAATACCCCAATATTTATAATTCCAGAAGAGACTAACAGAAACTCTTTAAAAATCTGAAAATCATCTGTACAATGCCCTAAATAAACACACAACAACCCAAAATCCGTAATCCAACAATAATCCCTGAAATTTAAGAACTGTTAATTATGAACTTAAAAGATTGTTTTTTCCCAATAATATTACACCCTAATGATACACGTAATTTTATTTTTCAGTACCATCCCTAAATAACAGTGAGCCCATACAAAAGTACCAGTTGCACTACCACAAAGAATAAAAAACAGTCCTGCAATATACCAATTGGCAGTAACAAGTACTTTACAACCAGTGCAGCAAAAATTCAACAGTTCTATTGTATCATCCTATAAATTATATAGTACTAGCTACAAATAACTCTCAAATATTAAAAAACTGGTTTACTATTTTGCATTTTTCTCTTGATAAATTTAGTCTTTATACTGCAACATAGTTAAAACTATATCACCTTAAAATACCAAAAATTTCTATTACTTAAACAAAAAATTGTTCCTTAGCCCATTGTGCTGCAAACCTCTATGAAACACTAAATAATTTACAAAAATTATTAGAAATTATTAACTCAAACCTACCCTTAGTATCTCCACTAAAACATTATCACCCTTATTTAATTCACTTAGAAGAAACACAAATTAAACATCTCCTTGTGAACTCAATCCAAAAGCCCATACAAATTAAAATACATAAAATTCAAACATCTTTTGTATCCAAATAACAGTTATCATTGAATTTTTTTATTATTCTAACTGAATTTCAATTATATACATTAATAGCACAGTAGCGTAATGATAACCAGCAGCTGTAAATGCTAAAATATTTTTACCTCAAACATTTTCAAAACCAATGACCACATTACTTAATGTGTTAAGCTTGTTTTCACAAAAAAAAAAAAAAAAAAAAAAAAAAAAGACAAATCCTAAGTGAAAAAGCACTTTTCCACATTCTCATTCTTTTGTCCACAAACTCTTCAAAATCTTTTCCGAAAATCATTATATTTGCAACCAGCCCTGACAAACTTAACAAACATTGTTAATTCATTGCCTATTTGAGCGCCGCGAGGGGCAGGACATAGGGGCTCAGAATTCCCGCCGCCGAGGCTGGGGGAGCGGCGGGGAGGGGGCGCGGCACGGACCCGCGGGCCGCGCCGGGCCGGATGGGGCGGACAGAACAGTTCTGAATTCCCGCCGCCGCGGCTGGGCGAGCCGGCGCGGCAGCGACCCTCTCGTCTCACCATGTGTCCCTCACGGCGTACCGGCATTCCACGCAAAGTCCCTCACGGCCTCTCCGGGACACACGGCAAACGCGAATCCCCCTCAGAGGCACACAAGGCATTGCCTCACTTACATGCAGGCTACTCCTGTGCCCCACAGAGACCCTCATGGTTCCTCTACACATTACTGCAGCTTTTGTTCTCACACTCATCAATTTTACCTCAAAAATTCATTCCGTGCCCTACATGTGACAACAAGGAATTCCAGCATTTCCCCGCAATTTTTTTTCTGTGCCCTCCGAGTTATCTCAATTTTTCCCCTCAGAAACTCAAATACTGGGCTGTCCTGTGACCGTGCTGTCCCTTCCTCCTGCGTGTCTGAGAGCACGGGTTGCCCCAGGGAGATCGCCAGAGCGCTTATGGAGATATATCTGCCCGCCGTCTCGCCGTTTTCGACGTCTAGTCGAATTCCCGCCGCCGCCGCTGAGGGGCGATGGGAGGGGAGGTTTAGCGCGGCTAAAGAGGGGCTGGACGGAGGGGCTGGACGCAGGGGCGTCGAATTCCCGCCGCCACCGCCGCTAAAGATTGGGGGGGAAGGTTGGCGCCAGAGAGGCTGGACGCAGGGGCGTCGAATTCCCGCCGCCAACGAATCTCCCTCAGAGGMACACAGGGCATCTCCCATTGCCTCACTTACATGCAGGCTGCTCCAATGCCCCACGGAGACCCTCACGGTTCCTCTACAAATTACTGCAGCTTTTGTTCTCACACTCATCAATTTTACCTCAAAAAATTCATTCCGTGCCCTACATGTGACAACAAGGAATTCCAGCATTCCCCCGCAATTTTTTTTTTCTGTGCCCTCCGAGTTATCTCAATTTTTCCCCTCAGAAACCCAAATACCGTGCCGTCCTGTGACCGTGCCGTCCTGTGACCGCGCTGCCCCTTCCTCCTGCGTGTCTGAGAGCACGGGTTGCCCCACAGCGACTGCCAGAG